>NC_052488.1:11921985-11966578 GCF_009730915.1 Dioscorea cayenensis subsp. rotundata | reverse complement strand
TAGATGGGGAAGAGATTAGGGACTAGAGAGTAAATTAGCATTTCGAGTAGAGGATTAATAGGGTGTTTAAGATAGGGACAAAAGTGAGAAGAAGAATAAAGTAAATGGACTAACTTTGGTGTTATAATCATTAGAACATTTAATACTGACTGCGGGTGCGCGAGCCTAATCAAGTAGTTATATTTTTGTGTGTGTATATTTTATTATATTACCTTATCTTAAGATTTTACTTTGTTGCCCGTTTGATGGACATGATAAGATGAGGGTGAGCAAATCCGGATCCGATGATCGGGATCGGTATTCGATTCATGACCGACGCAATTTCCAGGGTGGAATCCGTATAGATGAAAACCGAGATCGGGATCTGGGTTGGGAGAAATCAAAAATCGGATATCCGAATTTAGATCCGGTTTTAATTTTTATTATTATATATATATAATTTTAAAATTTTTATATGGTCTAAAAAGTAAAGTGATCCGAAATCCATCTAAACCCTTTAAGAGTTTATATATATACACATTAATAAATTTAAATTTTTACAAGGAGTAAAAATAAAAATAAAATATCCAAATGCCTAATCAAATAACTTAAAAAGTGCCATATACTATATATATATATATACATATATTAATAAATTTAAATTTTTACGAGGTTAAAAAGTAAAAAGAAAAATTACAAAATTTACGCTCCGGGTCCCCAATGGCCATAGACTTGTTCAAGGGCGGAGCTACCCGCTCAAGCCGAAGGTCCTCGAAAAATGGGAGGGCTTGGACAAATATATAAGGCCGATGTCTGAGCTTTGGACAGCCCATTTTAAAAATGAGCCGGGTTTGGTTTTCATTGTTAAAAACCAGCCGCGGGCCGGGCGAGTATAAAATATATTTATTAATTGGTTTTTGTATATACTTATACATATAATGGTTCAAATTTCCATTGATTATTTATTATTTAGTTTTGTATATACTTATATAATATATATTTATTGTTGATTGTCATTTGTTATAATGGTTTAAATTTTAGTTGTTGTAATTGTATAAATATTTGCATTTGGTATTTTAATTTTTAAGTCTATTTTAAATATATATATATATATATAACTATATCATAAAGGGTAATTTTATATATTTGCATATCTTTCATAACATATCCACTGTAATTATTTGGTCTACTACAAAGCGTGAGATAACAAGATTGTGGGCTACTTTTCTTTTCACCCGACTATAATTGGGATTGACGGTTAAAAAGCATGGATCGAAATTAAATTTTTAATTTTTTATATTTTTAGATGATTACTAAGTTCATGACTTCTATTAGGAGCAATCCTCTAATATTAATTACCCAGGACAATGTTATGAGGCACTCCGATTAAGAAAATAAGTGTGAATGGGAAACAACTGAGTAAACATAACAATTTTTTTTTATTAATTTCAAAGATACATAGATGTGCAAACTGGGTTGTCATGCCCGAGCGGCAAGCTGCGACTGCGACCTGATGAGCCGATGCACTGGCACAGCATGGTCGGCCACGAGTGCAGGTCGGTGGCTCGGCCCATATCCTTAGGCGTGCCGGGAGCCAGCACCCTAGTGGCTCTCAGTGGCAGCGTCGATCCGTGACCACCATGGGTCGTGCTGGCCCGAGCACGGCCCACCACAAGTAGCCGTTGCGGGCCGGCCCGGCACAACTCGCCAAGTTTTTTTTTACTATTATTTTCCTCAACTAATTTAAGTATTGGAAAATGACATTTGTAGCCCTTTAACAACTATAAAAAGCAACTAGTTTTTAAAAGGCTATTTTAGACTTTTAAAATATAATTACTTTTTAATCTTTTTTTAACAACAATAAGCGACTGGTTTACAAAGGGTATTTTGTGAAATTAGAAAATTTTAAAAAAAACCTATAAATACCCTCAAACACTTACATATTTCTCCACACCAAATTACTCATTCTTGTTCTAATCTCTTAAGCATTGAAGACTCCAAGCTTTTAGTTCTCAATCTCTTCAAGTTGAAGATTTGAAGTTTGTAAAATTCGGCTCAAGTGTTTCATTAATCCAGCAATTCCCCCACCTTTTCATCAATTCATCAATTCATCAATTCGGAATTTTCAAGAAAACCATGAATTAAATTTACATCATCAAGGTTGAGGTAACCTTAAACAATTTTTAATTTTTTACAATGGCCGGCTCTCCCAATTTTCCTTCGATACACCATTTTTTTTTTTAATGAAAACAACTCCAAAAATTTTGATGATTCACAACCTGAGCCTGAGCCTATTACTAAATCCTCTAATATGGGAGCATCTAGTAGCAAGCCTCAAACAAGCACAAGAAAAAGAACTTCGGGGATATGGCAATTTTATAATATTGTTGAAATTCAAACAAAAGGTACTAGTGCAGTTTGTAAAAAGCAAAAAAGATTTTTTTCTTGTCAAACTTTGGGTGGAGCAGGGTCATTTGAAAAGGCATGCCGACAAACATACTACTACTCAAAATGATCCTTCCCAAACACAAATTAGTTTTGCAAATTCAAGTATTGGAACTCTTGTTTTTTCCAATTAAAATGCAAGAAAATGGATTGCAAAATTATTTGTTCAAAAATGAACAACCTTTTAATCTTGTTGAAAATCTTGCGTTTATAAAAATGCAAGTTAAGGGTTTTAATCTGAATTTAAAGTCCGTTTCAAGGTCTACTATGAGAAAGTATTGTCTTATTATTTATGAAGAATATAAAAGAAAAAAATTAATTTCCTAAATGTCTAAAGGTTTATTTAAAATTTCTCTTACTTCCGATATTTGGTCTTCTCAAAATAATTCCGATATCTTTTGTGTTACCGCTCATTATATTGATAATAATTGGACTTTTACAAAAAACTTATTTTTGAGTTTTATTGAATTAGAATACCAACATACCGTATGTAATATTGCGGTTACATCATGTGTACTATTAATGAGTACAAAAATTGAAAAATTTGTATTTTTCAATCATTCTTGACAATGCTTGACTAATAATTGTCTCATTGATATGTTACAATTGCATTTAGAGCCTATGTTTTCCGAAATTTTTCATGCTACGTTGTATATGCTATATATATTAAATTTATGTGTTAGAGATGGTTTAAAAATTATTGATCCTTATATTCATAGAGTTAGAGGAGCTATCATATATGCAAAAAACGCTTCTCCACGAAGGTATGAATTCAAAAGATTTTGTAGGCAAATGGGGAAAAAATATAAAAAATTTATTTCCGATGTTCCTCATAGGTGGAATTCAACTGATAATATGTTAGACTGTGCTTATAATTACAAAGATGCTCTTACAATATATTGCCGTGAGTTTTTTCCCGACCTTTAAATTACTAATTATGATTGGGAAGTTTGCTATATGATAAAGGAGTTTTTGGAATTTTTAATTCCGCAACTAATTTTTTTTCCTGGTATTTATTACCCTACTACTTTTATGACTATTTCTCATTTATATTATATTAGTGAAATTTTTGCAAAATATAGATGTGATCCTAATTTTGCTCCCATTGTTGCTCTTGTGGAATTAAAATTTAAAAAATATTTAGCAAAAATCAACCCTATTCCCGTTTTATCTATGTTTCTTGATCCCCGTTTTAAAATTGATGGTACTTTTTGTATGCTTGATTCTTATGATGAAAACATGGGACTTGATCATTCAATTTTCAAAGATGAATATCGTTGTTTGCTTCATGATATGTATAATGAATATAACCATACATATGGAAATTGACGAGCTTCTACTTTTGCCGGAGATTTTGAAAATTCTTCTTCACTTTCCAAAACTAAATCTCCAGCCGATCTTATAAATATGATTAGAAAAAAAATCTACAAGTGCTTCTTCTTCTTCTTCTTATTCTTCTTATTCTTCTTCTTCTTCTTCTTCTTCTTCTAGTACTTAGTATTTGCCCTTGGTGGAAACAACAAGAACATAACTATCCAGTGCTAGTCGCCATGGCACATGATCTACTAACCCCACTGATGTCTACAGTAGCATCGGAGTCTTGTTTTAGTGCAGGAAAAGGGTACTCGATGATAAGAGGAGCTGCATGAACCAAGTAATAGTGCAGATGTGCATATGCCTGAAGGATTGGTTAGAAGTAGAAGATAGATTACAAGAACAACAAATATATGAAGAAGGTAGTGATACCGGAGAGAGCCTTACACCATCTGAGCGTTCAACTTCAATCCGTGTTAATGATGAAATAGATTAATCAAATGAAGTTTAAAGTTTGTAATTTTCTAAATTGTTTTTGATGTTTGTAATTTTCTAAATTGTTTTCAAACTTTGTAATTTTCTAAATTGTTTTCATTGTTTTTAAATAAATTGCAATTTTTTTCCTATATCTATTTGTAATTTATTTTTAGTTTATGTCTATTTTTTCTATGTAATTTTATTTTCTAATATTATGTTAAATTTTAAAAAATTATCTTTTTTGAATTCATGTAAATTTAAATTTGTTGCATATTTTTTGCATATTTTTTCTATAGTCTTTATGTGTTGTATATTTTTTTCAATCAAGAAACTTATATTTTATGATATTTAGATTTTTTTAAAAAACTTTCCTTAATTTTTAGTATTTTTAAAGTTTTTTTACAATTTTTACAGAATTTTTAAAGAATTTAGATAATTTATATTTTAAAAAAAAAGGCGGGCCGGCCAGCCCCGACGAGCCCTGACCAGTTGGCCTAGAGTGGGTACCCGCAGGGCTGGGCCCCCCATCACGCTAGGCCGTCTGCCGGGCAGCATGCGATAGCCGCCGGGCGGCCCAAGCATCGTCACGGTGCTAGGGGCCGCACCGTGCCCGGGCCATCCCGTCTTGCACCTCTAAAGATGTATATGAACACATGATCATAGGTGAGACTACAAGAGTAAGAAAGCTTGACAAGAGAGTTTTTAAAAGAGATAGTTATTTTTTTATCATGCTCTTCAAACTTTCTTTTTGTTGTTTTCGTCGGTACTTTTTAGCTCCTTTCTTGAAAGGATGTTGGGAGATCCTTTTTAGCTCCACGAATATGGCCCTCCTCGATTTCTTCTTTCTATTATGTAGGTTCATGTCTTGACACATTGCTTAGTTCTCAAGCTGCAGTCATACTACATTTATGAGTTGCCTACTTGGTCATTTTTGCTTCTTTTATCACTGAAGACTTTGGCTCTTTGTGCTTGTAAAATCTCCAGCTCCTTGACTTGTGAAACTCCTCAGGTCTTTGACTTTTTTGTGTCTTAAAACTTTGAAGTTGCATTTTGTCGCTGACATGGGGCATTTAGGTCTTGACTCTTCAATGCTTTTGAGCCTTGACCATTAGACCTTTAAGTTGTGACCTTCAACATGGTTAGGTCATTAACTTGATAATTTTGACTTGCTTTTAAAATGAATCTCATGCCATAATTATAAACTTGATTTCCACTAGTTAAGTCACCAAATGAGTTCTCTAATTCATTTTTTGTTTTTGTGAAAGAGATCTCACAATGGACTTCAAAAAAAAAATTTTGTCAACTCTTCTTATTTTTTTTAATGAGTGTTGACAAGTGATGTTTTTTTTTTTTGTGAAAATTCTCATTCATTCTTTTTTCTTCCTTTCATTTTCATTTTTTTTTTTTGAAATTTTCATTTTTTACCCTTCCTTTCATTTCAAGAAAATATATTTTTTTACTTTTCACTTCACCTCTTTTAACTCCAACAAGTGTCAAAAGACCTCCAAGTTAGCTTGAAGAGAGATTTTCTTAAAAAAATTAATTTTCACCCTAGTGAGTGTCAAAAGACCTCAACATGAGTTCAGAGAAAATTTTTATTGTGGTCCTTTTAAAAAAATTCCTTCAAACCCCCAAGAGTGTTAAGACTTCAAGGGGGAACTTATGAAAATTTCTCGCTACCCAAAGAAAGTCAAGACTCCAAGGTGGAATGAGAGAAATTTATGGAAATTTCTTGTTACCCCAAGAAACTCAAAACTTCAAGGTAGAATGAGAGAAATTCATGGAAATTTCTCGTTACCTCAAGAAAGTCAAGACTTCAAGGTGGAATGAGAGAAATTCATGGAAATTTTTCGTTACCCCAAGAAAGTCAAGACTTCAAGGTGGAATGAGAGAAATTCATGAAAATTTCTCGTTACCCCGAAGAAAATCAAGACTTCAAGGTGGAATGAGAGAAATTCATAGAAATTTCTCGTTACCTCAAGAAAGTCAAAACTTCTAGGTGGAATGAGAGAAATTCATGTAAATTTCTGAGATGGGGCCCTGCAATGAAAATTACCAAAATACCCTCAATAAATTCACCCATCATTCATTTTCATATCTACTCTTTGTTTATCTTCCTTCATTTTCTCCTTTTTTTCACTCGTTTTTCATCTTTTTTTTTCGATTTTTTTTTCTTTTTTTTTTCCCTCACCCTTCATTTTTTCATTTTTTTCCTTTCTTTGTTTTTACTCACCTTTCATCATTTTTTTTCCTCTCTTTTTTTTTCCTTCATTTTTTTACTCTTCCTTCATTTTTTCATCTCTTTCTTTTCCTTCATTTTTTTGTCATCATTTTTTACCAAAAAAGACCCCTCACTAATAAGCTCTTCCTCCATGTCTCTTTTGGACAAAAGAAACTTTAGTGTAATTCAAGGAAAAATTTTATAAATTGCAAAACGGGTGGTACTAGTTACTGCATGAAGTCTATGAGTCAACAGCCGGGAATTCAAGGCCTCCTTAATTTCAAGCTCAAAGTCAGCATCATATTCTTCATCATCTATGTTTTCTTTATCATCCAGCACTTCCTACTCTTTCTTTGTTCCGTCCAGCAGAACAATAGCGAGAAACCTTTGAACCTTCAGTCTCTGCTTCATTTCCATGCTCATATACTGAAGCTTCTTCAAGCCATTATCACTCCAAATTTTCAACTTTGTAGCAGTATAAGAAGAATAGGGCATTGAGTCAAGCAAATTCCATTCCCTCAAAAGCATTAGCCGGAGTTCGTCCTTAAATGCAATCCTAGAATTTATGGTGCCTGAATTTTTCTATGTCATCCCTGAATGTGATAGACGTGATTGAGCTCGACTTTCCTGAGCTATTTATCTACTGCTGGAGATCAAAAGATATAGTCTCACACCTCAGGCTTGTTATCCTCCCGTGCACAAACTGATCCGTCAGGGGAAACACATGCCAACCATAGTTCACTGTTTGGTCGAATTCATCCATCCGATTTAAGAGCTCCATGAGGATACGCTGAACTTCTCTGTCAGTGCCAGTCTGAGCATCAAAATGAGCGGTCACAATAGCATCAACCTCATCAATAAAAATAATTGCCGATGCATTCTCTTTGGCAAGACGGAAAACATCATGAACCATTCTGGGACCCTCACCCAAACACTTACACTCTCCAATATCATTGTAAGTAACATCCGGCTTCTTTGAAGGAATTGAGATTTCTTCGAAGGGAGAGAGATAGAAAAGTATGTACGTGCATGGTTCGGAGCTCACAACGAGAGAGAGAGAGAGAGAGAGAGAGAGAGAGAGAGAGAGAGAGAGAGAGAGAGAGAGCTCGAGTTCTCGCAGATAAGGAAGAGAGAGAAAGAGGGAGCATGAAGGAGAGATGGATCTAGAAGACTTTCTTGCATGTGCATGGTGTGCATTTAAGTTATCAAGAACATCATACGTACATGCATGCATTAATTTTGGAAGAAAAATCAAGGGCTTGTGGGATCCATTGTAAAACCATGCATGCATCTTATATGTACATGCTCAAAAAAAAACTCTCCATTGCCATGCATATGTGTATGTGTCATTTTTTTCCTATGCTTTTTTCTTGCGTTAAAAAACTGATAATATACCTTGTTGACGAATACTAGTGGAGATTCTTGTATCTTGTCGTTAAAATGACCTCTCCCGCAATGTTTTTTTTGTTTCGTCTCCTTCTCCAAAGAAAATCTCTTCTTCTTCTTCTTCTACTTTCTGTCAATTTTCATCAGTCTCTCTTCTTGTTCTTTTCTTCTCCTTTTTCCTTCTCCTTTTTCTTTAAAAACCCTTTGTATTTTTTTTTTCCTCCTCTTGTTTTCCTCTTTTTTTTTTTGTTCCACCAAATCTTCTAACTCCCCGTATGTTGGGAGATTTCTTCTTTTCAAAATTCAATTTTTTTAAAATTCCTATCCTTTCTTTTTTGAATTTAAGTTTTTTTTGGACTTCAAACCCCCTCTTTTTCCCTCTCTTTTTTTTTTATTTTTTTGTTTTAAATATATCTTATTATTATTATTATTATTATTATTTATTGTAATAATAAATTCCTAATTAGGAATTAAAAGAAAATTTCATATAAACAAATGCCCCCTTGTAGCTTCTTCATGCACAATAGTTGACGGAGGAAGGTACAAGTACTTTCAAACTTCAAAATTTTCAGCCCACTTGACGTGATTTTTTCTTCTTTTTTTTTTCAATCCCATGTTGAATGATATTTTTCTCAATTTTCACAATTCAAAAGCTTTTTTTTCTTTTCTTTTTTTTCAACCAAAAAAACTTTGACTTCATGTGCAGCTCCTCATTTTTTTGTACTTCACTTTTATAGATTTTTTCTTTCTCTTTTTATTTTTGTTTGTTTGTTTTTTTATTCTTGTTTCTCTTTTGTTTTTTTAGTGTGCCGAACTCCAAACATGATTTCGGCCACCCAACTCAAAGAAAAATAATCTATGAGTGTAAACAAAAATTTTATGAGTACCAAGAAAGATTTAACCACTTGATCATCAACTTAAAAATCAATAATGGAGACATCAGTGTTTAACAAAATTTGACTTGAACTTATGAATTTCTATGAGAGGTAAATGGACCTCAAACTCAATCTCCACCATTCATATTGAAGATGAAAATGTCATGAGCATGTAAAAATTATTTCTGAAAAGATCCCAAAATCTTTAAACATTCGATCAACTTGATGACAAATAATTTCCATGACAATTATCAATGGATTTCACTGTTGAGTCACGAATTTGTTTTGAAATTTTCCGAACTAAAAATATAATCATAACTATTCACATGAAACATCATGATGTCTCATAGATTCAATAAAATTTTCAGATTAATCAAGGAAGTTATCATAGTCCGATTAAACTTTTATCAACTTGAGTCTTTGGAGGACAAATTTTCTGAATTTTAGCTTGAAGTTTAAATTTCTTTAAAAATCATCAAAATTCCAAATTTAATTTCAACCATTCATATTAACTATTTTCATGTGTTTATGATGTGATTAAAATTTCATGACAATCAGAGCTGATCTGGATACCCGATGAGCTACTTGATCAATACAGCACTTTTATGAAAAACTGCAGATTTTACCTTCAAAATTCATCATTTCCTTGATTGTTCTTCCTCTTTTTCTTTTTTTGTTTTTTTTTTTTTTTTACTTTTTATTTTTTCTTCTCCTTGGACTTTTTTCCTTTTCCTCTTTTTCCCTTTCTCTTCTTTTTTTTTCTTACTTGATCTTATAGTTTTTTTATAATATTTGCATGTAGTCTCTTAGAGCGAAATTTACAAGGATCATTTCAAAATTCATGGAATCATATCTTCATTTAATTTGATAAAGAAAACAACATGATGAAATTTGTGTTTTGCCTCGAGAAGCATATATCATGCTTGACCAATTTGCTTAAACAAGAGCACTACAAACACAAAAAAATTTTAGTTTACAATATGCTTTTATTCAAATGGAGAAGAGAAACAAGATAACGGAACTCGTAATTTGCCTCGAGAAGCATATGTCATCCTTGACAAACTTGCTCAAACAAGAGAACTCGACGTTCCGTCATAGACAAACACAAGTTTTTTTTCTTTTTTTTCTTTCTTATTTTTTTTTTCATATTTTCACATCATGGATTACACATACATCATGGATAATATTTTTTTAAGAAACACACATTAATGGGTGGCATAGGTCTTCTTCCATCGGCGTCAACTAGCTGTTAAGCTCCATCTTCGTAGACGACCTCTAAAATGTACGGGCTTTCCCAATTTGGCTTGAACTTGCCCCCAACATGTTTGTTGGTGATGATTGGTCTTCTTAACACCCACACCATCTCTCCTTTCTCGAAAGTTCGAATGTGAGCCATCTTATTGTAAGCTTGAGCCATCCTTGCTTTGTAGACTTCAAGATTCTGCTGAGCCTCTAATTTTCTTTCATCTAAAGAATGAAGATCATCCAAATGCAAGCGAACCCTGTCTTCATTTGTGAGTTCATTCTATAAGGCAATTCTCAGAGATGGAATCTGTACTTCAAGTAGAAGAATAGCTTCTATACCAAAAACCAACGAGTATTGTGTTGATTGAGTTGGTATTCGATATGTTGTCCGGTATGCCCATAAAACTTCGGGAAGCTTTTCATGCCAATCCCTTTCACTTTTTGAAACTGCTTTCTTTAATAACATGGATAATGTTTTGTTGAATGCTTCAGCAAGACCATTTGCTCTAGCATTATAAATAGAGGAATACCTCCAATCTACTTTGTGATGCTGAGCAAACCTTCCAACCTTGAAGCTCTTGAATGCTCACCCATTGTCAGAGATGATCCTTTGAGGCATTCCAAATTTATATAGCACCTAATCTTTGAAGAATTTGATAATGTTTTCTGCCTTTACTTCCTTTAAAGGAATGGCTTCCGCCCATCATGAAAAATAGTCAGTGGCAGCTAATATAAAGCGATGCCCTCTTGATGATGGAGGCTCAATAGGGCCTATCACATCAGTCCCCCACATCTCGAAAGGCCATGAAGAGATTGTAGGGTGCAAAGGATTAGGATGTTGATGAATGAAATCCCCAAGGGCTTGGCACAGTTTGCACCATCTTACATATTGTAGGCAATCGTTAATCATGCTTGGCCAATAGTACCCAATATGTTTAATCTTCAACCGCATCTTTGGTCCTGACTGGTGAGCTCCACAAATACCAGAATAGACTTCATGCATGACTTCTCAGAATCCTCCCTCGAGAGACATCTTAGAAGGAGTTGATCATATGATCTTCGATAGAGAACATCATTAACAAGGGTAAACCTCATCGCCTTTTCTTTAACTGCATCGCCCGAGACTTTTCATCTGGAAGTTCGCCATACTTCAAGTATTGAATGAAGGGCTCCCTCCAATCATCTTCGGCCACCGTTAGAACTTCTTTTTTTTGAGCTTCTTATTTTCTAACTCTCCATCAAAACATGAACTCAAGATTCGCCTGTTTCAAATGGTGACTTGGATCTCCTCTTGATCTAGATCAGCCAGCTCTTTTGCCAGTTTGGCTAAGCTATCTGCTTTTCCATTAATCAACCTGGAAACTCTCTCCAGCTTAACATTAGGGATTTGCTCCAATAATTCAATAACTCTCTGATGATACTGATGAAATTCTTGCTTATGAGTCTTGAAATTTCCTTGAACTTGATTTATAATGAGTTGTGAATTGCCATATATATGGAAGCTTTGAATCCCCATATTGACTGCAAGCTCCAATCCAGCAATGAGAGCTTCATATTCTGCTTCATTGTTAGTGCATGGCTTCAACAAGGAAAGAGAGTATCTCAGGATCCCACCTTTAGGAGAAATGAAGATGAGTCCAACACCAGCTCTAACTTGAGGAACTTTAAGTTTAATAGCTGGCTGGATCGAAGAAGCTCCATCGAAGTACATCTTCCAACATTGTTTTTCCTCTCCAACTGCCAAAGTCTCTTCATCAGGGAGATCACACCTCAAAGGAGATTCATTGGGCAAAGAATGCTCCGCGAGAAAATTTGACAATGCTTGACCTTTGATTGCTTTTTGTGGAGTATAAGTTATGTCAAACTCCATGCGTATCAATGCCCGTTTTGCTAATCTTCTAGTGAGCAATGGTCTTGACATCAAGTACTTAAGTGGGTCTATCCTTGAGATGAGAATAACCTTATATGAGAGCAGATAATGCCGAAGCTTCTTTACTGTAAATACTAAGGAAAGACAGTGCTTCTCGTTAGGTGTATATCGGTTTTCAGGCCACCAAAATCCTACTAAGATAATATAGAGTATTCTCCTTTTCCTCTTCATTCTCTTGAGCTAGCAGAGATCCAAGGGATCCATCCAAGGCCGTTGTGTATAAAATCAGTGGCTTTCCTGCAATTGGCACTGCTAACACTGGGGGATTCAGTAAGTAGCGCTTGATTTCTTCAAAAGCATTTTGACATTCATCGTCCCATTTAAAGACGCATTATTTTTCACCAGCTTTGAAAATGGCTTACACTTGCTCGAAAGATTGGTAATAAACCTTCGGATATATGCAAGACGCCCTTAAAAAGACCTCAACTGTTTCAATGTCTTTCGAGGTGGCATTTTTATGATTGCTTTATCGTTGGAGAGATCAATCTCTATTCCTCGGTGCCTCATGATGAATCCAAGGAACTTTCCAGATAATACCTCAAATGCACATTTTGTAGGGTTCATATTCTAGTTGAATTTTCTAATATGATAGAACACCATTCTCAAGTCATTAAGGTGTTGATCTCTTGATTGTGTTTTTACCACCAAATCATCTACATAACACTCCATGACTTGGTGAATCAAATCATCAAAGATTTTTGTCATGGCTCTTTCATATGTTGCCCCTGTATTTTTTAGTCTAAATGGCATAATCTTGTAGCAATAGATGCCTATTGGTGTCCGGAACGCAGTATGCTTTTCATCCTCTGGGTCCATCTTGATTTGGTTTTACCCAGAGAAACCATCCATGAAAGAAAACATCTCATAAGAGGAAGTGTTATCAATCATGATCTCCATAACAGGTAGTGGAAAATCATCTTTGGGACATGCTTTGTTTAAATCCCTAAAGTCCACACATATTCTAATTTGCCCATTCTTCTTCTTGACAAGTAGTATGCTGGCGATCCAATTAGGGTACTTTTCTTCCCTTATGAACCAGCTTCGATTAGTTTCTTAGTTTCTTCAATGACGCTCTCCTCCAAATCAAATTTCATCTTTCTTAGTGCTTGTTTCACTGGTGGAAAATTTGTGTCAATGGTGAGCTTGTGCACTACTACTTCTGTGTCAAGCCCTGGCATCTCCTTATAGCTCTATGCTAAACAGTCAATATTCTCTGTAAGAATGCTTTGAATGGCTTCTTTCTCTTCTTGAGTTAGTTGTGCACTTAAGAAAGTGGGTTTAGGATCATCCTCACTTCCCAAGTTGATTTCCACTAATTCATCAATTGTCTCTTTTCCTCCGTCTTCAAGCTCAGGGGGTGCATCTTTCAATTTTATATCTTTTATGAGGTGATCATCTGATACTTCTTCAACTGGATCTTTATCCTTTGTATCCAACCCTTCAATAGATGACACCATGCGACATTCATATATTTGTTCATCTTGAAATCCAAGTCCTTTCTTGCTTAATCCTTGACCTTGCATAGCCATCTTAAAAGGGTGCCTGACACGTCCGAATATGCGTGCGTGAACCGCAAGTGTACGGGTGTCGAAGTAATAATTACCCGGTGAGTCGGGTAGTCGAATCCACAGGGAACGGAAGTACTAGTAATAACCACTTCTCAATTATCTAGTCGGAATCAGTTAATATAATGGAGTGAACTAATTGCAAGCAAAGCAAACAAGTATGCAAGAAATAAAGTAGAAGAGTCTCAATCACTAAGGATGAGGTATTCGGGCAATGATCCCCCTAAGATCTTCTTTAAAGCTAAGATTCACTAAAATGCTCTAGAATCGAGTCTAATGAGTCGAGGTAGTCCAACGATAACCAATCCTTGTCTCCAAGCAAAAGGCACTAGTCCCCTACAAGGTCCCGGTGGAGAAATCGACCAATCTCAACACTTCACACCCCATATGACCGCAATATGCTCTAAGGAAACCTAAGAGTGAAACCGATTCCTAAATATAGATCCAACCCTAATTCCCGGCGAAGGATCCTAACCCCCTACAAGGTCCCGCGGAGAAATCGAGCAATCTCACGCCTCACACCAAATATGGTTGCAAAGAGAATATGGAATACGGAGATAGGAAACACTCAATCGAAAGGGAAAGGGGACATTCCTCCATCTCAAGGCTCACCCTCTCAACCCTCTTTAATCTTGGAAATCTAACTCTAATGGAGACTTCACACATTAAAGTATTAAATCATGCAATGTAAATCAACCACAAGGATTAACAACACTAGCAAGCAATTAAATCACAAGATTAAAAACTCAAGACAACTCGGATTAACTAGAAACATTAAGAGAATCAATCCAAAAAAATATAAATCTTAGGGTTCACATGCCCAAATACCTACTAGGGTTTAGCCATCCATGGGCCTAGTTACAAAAACAATAATCAATACAATGAAAAGCAATAAAACCCATAGAGAAAAACCCCCTCGAATTCGCGGATTGGCCTTGATTGGTAGTTCTACGTCTTGAAGGATTCCTCTCCGAAGCTAGGTTGCCAATGGCTCCCCAAAAATGCTATGACGTCGAAGGAATCTATCAAAGTTGGTGAAGAACTCCCTATCAATCGGGCGAAGACCTTCTCCTCAAACCCCTAGCCGTCTCTCTCTCAATGTCTATGCTCAAAGCTCCATAAAAAGTCCCCTTAGAATCGGCCAAAAGGTGTATTTATAGCCTCACAACGCGTCTGTCACGTGCCCCCACACGCCCGCGTGGATTTTCCACGCGGGCGCGTGGATTTTCCATGCGCCCGCGTGGGCTGCAGGAATTTCCACGCGGTCGCGCGGAATTTCCGCGCGGGGGCGCGTGAACAGTAATTCCGCTACAGTAATTCCGCTACAGTATTTCTGCTGCACAACGATAAACATTCTCCTCTTAAGGCCACACGATCGGGCACACGATCATATGGTAGGCTATACGGCTTTTCCTTCATCAATGCGTCTTGAAAGGTCTTGAAATCTTTACAAAGAGGAGGAATGTGGAGACATGGCTGCCTTTGTGCCCTTCCATTAATAACTTGGCTTGCAAAAACTATGGAAGTTGGCACACATCTCCTCATACACGAACTCCTCTTGTGTCTTCCAACTTGATTTGTACAAGAACTCCCAATATTATGCCATAATAGCCTATCTTCGCTCCCTTTTGAAATCCCAATGCCTTCACAACCTATATGCATAAAAGAACACCCAATACACGAAATGAAACATAAACCGTATAAAATATGATGCTCAATGTATGTAAAACATGCATAAAAACATGTTCACTCAAGCACTTATCAGTGCCAAAGCCTCTCAAAGAGCATATACCTGTCTTTCGAATGCTTCAAACTAATTCTAGCTTGCTTTATTAATTTTCTTAGCTTAGGAGGATAGTAATCTGGAATCCTCAAATGCCAAGGTTCTTCATCTTCCATCGCATTGCTCATCAATATATCTTCATCATTAGATGTATTAGGACTAGACTTATAGAAGAGAATCCCTTTCTCTTCTTGATGCCGGGAAGGCACATAGAAAGTAATGAGCCATTCTACCAAATTAACATGCAACTCATCAAGAGCTTTATAAAGGCCCTCCGGTATTCTTGTAATATGAAGAGAGCTTTCAACCTGAAATTCATGATCATCTTCTTCTTTTTAAATTGGCAGGAATGAAGCTTCTTCCCCGTCAGAAACATCACTTCTAAAATGCCAGCTCCTCTTGTGATGACAAGCAGTTGAGTGAGCGATTTGTATGTCTTCATGATCTCTTTCTTCTTTGGAAGACTCTGTGTGACTTCCAAAGTACGGTTTCAAAGGCAAAAATGAAACCTTCTTCTGAGTGAGCTTGTTAGTTTTAGTGACCTTCATGAGGGCATCATCATTGGCTGCAGAAAGCTTGCCCCTTTGGTGTATCCACAAAATACCGTGCATCCTCATAGTTATTAATTATCCGAGGTTCCTCCTCCTTATCTTGGTGGATACACCCATTATCATGCTCTCCTTGATTGTCAAGGTATAGCATGTACCTGACATCTCAAAATATTCCTCAAGTAGATTTATGGCACCCGACTTGAGTACTTTATGCAACCAGCTATTGAAACCATTACAATTTTCCACTACATGCCCTATCAAATAATGAAAAGGATAACACTTAGGATGATTTGTCATATTTGTTGTAACATCCCTTCTCTTCTTTAGAAGCAATACTCTTTCCTCCACCATCTTCTGAAACAAATCTTGAATTTTGTCTCTAAAACATCTTATGGAAAAGCTCTCATCTCTTACATTGCTTAAAAGTTGAGGTGCTCTTCCTTCTTCCATATCAACTCTTCGATCTCCACTACATTGAGGAGGTTTTTCCTCTTGGCAAAGAGAAGCACTCACAGGGTCCATGATTCCAAACTCGTTCCAAGGAGCATCATTATCTGGAACATGTGGTTTTCGATGAGTGAGGTCATATGAATGATGGAATTTCCTCCCGTGGCATCACCTTTCTGAGAATTTTACGTTTGGGTACCCTTCTTGGCTTCTCTCTTGGATAGTGTTGATTTGTCTCAGAGGATTGTGTTGGCATTTCTCTCAATCTTGCATTTTCCATCCGAACCCTTTCTTTAAAAGCTTGTTTCTTTTTCTGCTTTTTACCCACATATGATCTCCCATGTCGATCATATAACTGCTCAGGTAAAGAACCATCCTTATCTGGGTAATTGAGTTCAAGTTCATCTTCATCATCAACATCATCCCTTGCTTCTTCTTCATACATGGTGATAACTCGACAAGTCTCAACCATGGGCTCTTCATCTTGAGACTCGTCTAAATCTGAGAGCAGCTCTCTAACCTCATCAAGAAAATAATCACCTAATGTAAATAGAGCTCTCTCCTTTTGTTGATAATCTTCAAAGGAATCAATATATTCTTCAATAATTGACTTCTTATGATGAAACTCAGCAGTCTTTATTTGCTTCTGCTTCTTTTTCTTGTTCTTGATCTTTCTACTCTTCTTGACTTTTTGCTTGGGCTTCTCATCAGGGTCTTGAGCTCTCTGCCACTTGATATTAGGGAGCTCTACCAATTTTTTTAATAATTTTCTTGACTTTTTTTAGATAAAAATCTCCCATAAGCTTTCTGGAACTCCAAGACCTTGGGAATTTGAGGACTTCCTTCAGCTTGCATGCCTTCTGATATGCCCCTGCATTTGCCTCCATGAAGCTTCTTCAAGTGCAACTGACACATAGTTGGTATGCTCTGCTGATTAATCGAGCAATACATTTTTAGATAAGGTGATCTTTCCTTCCTTATACTACCGCTGGATTCAATCTTTGAATACATAGCAGTTCTTAATCGAATGACCCAATATTCTGTGATATGGATAGAAATTTGGGTGATCTTTCTTGTTTGCTTCTTATGGTCGCTTGCTCTCCGACAGCTGCAAATCCACCTTCAATGCATCCTTGAATATCTTCATCACTTTGTCTCTTATAAAAGAATACTTTTTGCTCATCCTATATATCTTGAAGAGAACGTACAAGCTTGGGTGGTTCACTTCCACTCTTAAGTGATGGTGGTTTTGGCTTATCATATTTTGCTGAAGTAGTGTTCTCCTTTACTTTATCAGTTGTAAAGGCCACGTGCTTAACGCCTTCTGGTTTTCTTGGTTTTTCTTTTTCCACTTTGGTGGGTTGCATTGTGGATACTACCCTTGGATTAGTTCTTTCCAATTTTTTGACTTGAGAGATCAAGTCTTGGAAGGTGTGAATGTCAGATGAGCTGAGAAATAGAGCCATCCAATTATCAATATTCCCCACCAATAGCCCCACTGCTTGCACCTGATCGAGTGGCTACTCACACTTGATGCTCAAGTTACGCCATCTCATTACATAATCTATGACCTTCTTATCCTTTTTCTGTCGTGTGTTGGCTAGATCAACTATAGTGATTTTATCATTGACTCTGCCAAATCAGACTCGAAAGGAGTCTTTCATTTGCTGCCATGTCTGAATAGATTCAGGTTGCAAGTTTGCATACCACTCAAAAGACACACCAGCTAGACTAGCAGCAAATTGTCTTAACAACAAAGACATGTTATTGCTTGTGTCTCGGCATGCCGTTATGAAATGGGTTAAATGTTGATCAGGGTTCCTTAAGCCATTAAACTGCTTGAACTTAGGAACATTGCATCCCTTAGGTTAAGCCACTTGATCATGAAAGCTTGAGTAGGGCTTATCACCATCAATTTTTAGTGTAGCACCCTTTGATTGCTTCAATTGTGCAACAACTATCTTTTGTATTTCTTCTCGAGAAATCTTGGCTTAGGCACTGCCAATGTTCTAGCTTGCTCATGTAACCCTAGTACTTCTTCTTCAGCATCTTCTTCCTCTTGAATAACTTGTACAGATGGTGCTTCCCTATGAACCCTTGAATTATCATGTAGCAGATTTTGGACCTGATCGCTCAAATGAGAGATCACACCAGTCAGAGATGCAACAGTCTGCATCATAGATATGTGATCTTTCTCTTGTTGATCCAATTGCTTCTTTAATCTTGCAAATATTGGATTTTTGTTTGATGTAAAAATAAGGTTGTCATCTTCTTCCTCACTTGAATCATTATTCCTCCTAGGAGGAGTTTGAAACCCAGCTGCTTGGGAGAAGGATTTTGCCCTTTCTTGTGCCCTTTCTTGTAATGCTTGATCAAAATCTTCTTGTTGTATGCCACTTGTACCAACTATTGTCTTCTTTCTCAGCCTAGTGAAGGGACGCTCAGGCTCAAGTGGGTATTCAACCCCTTCAGTAATTACCTGTACAGTATGTACTTCAAGGTCTTCTATCTCCTCATCTTGCTTCCTTATCCATTGGAACTTTGAACGAGAAACAAAAGTTGTGATTTTCTTGTAAGCTTGCTTCGTCGGCAATGCAAGCCTATCAAACACAGAAGCCTTGACTTTGAGAGTAAGTTCTTTTTCCTCAAGTAGAACTACCTCGGTGTCATTTTTTCAGTTTATAGCTTCTTGTAGGAGGTGTAGTTGTTATAACTCTTCTTGGAAAAAGTGCCCTTGGAATTATGGGACTTCGGTGGCCTACCCTCTTTCATCATGCTATTTTGTGAAGATCAAAGCTCACTAGTTATGGAGTTCTCCTTCACCATTCTCAGCGGTGTGAACGAGTTGGTAAATAAACTTGAAGAACTATTCCCCGAGTCTTGGAATGAGACAAAACTCGCTTTCTCTTAAGGTGAGGCTATCTTCCTCTTGGTCAACCTTGAGTGTCCTAGCATAAAGGATATTCCTGGGGTGGCCTCGGGCTTCTTGAAGATGCCGCTCTTTTCTCCTTCAGCCGTAATTGTAAATGAAGGCTCCTCTTCATCCTCTCCTCCCTTACTGTTCGTGACTTTCTTTTGAAAGGTGAGTCGATCGGAAACAGATGCTTTAGGAGCAACGACGTCTTCTTCGATCTCAGCAGGTGGGATAACATTTGGCCGTCATCCCCTTGATGGTGAGCGTGGGACATGGATTCCAGTTGGGGATGATGATGGACTTGGCACAAAGTTGACATACTCCAAGATAGTCCCAAATTTAATCTCAGCTCCAGCAACACCTGCATACACGGAAGAATAGGGAACCTTCACTTGGGTGTCCTCTCCAAGGAAAATGGTGCATGATTCTGCTTTCTTTTTTTATCTACTCTTTTTTTTTAATTTCTCATTCACACTTTGTCTCAAAGATAGGAGGAGAAATCTGTCCCATCGGGCGTGGCAGACTTTGTGGGCTCCTTTCTTTTCACCCAGCCTTTAATTGGGATTGACAGGTTAAAAAGCATTGATCACAAATCAAATTTCAATTTTTTTTTTATATTTCAGATGATTACAGGTTCATGACTTCTATTAGGGGAAAGCCCCTAATATTAATTACCCCAAACAATATGAGAATGAGAAACAACTGAGTAAACATAACAATTTTTTTATTAATTTCAATGATGCATATGAACACATGATCATAGGTGAGACTACAAGAGTAAGAGAGCTATTCTCTATAAGAGCTTGACAAGAGAGTTTTTTTTTAAGAGAGAGCTATTTTTATCATACTCTTCAAACTTTCTTCTTTTTTTTCCTTGGCTAGTACTCTTAGCTCCTTTACTGAAAGGATGTCTAGAGATCCTTTTAGCTCCGCTAATATGGCCCTCCTCGATTTCTTCTGTCTATTATGTGGGTTCATGTCTTAACACATCGTTTAGTTCTCAAGCTGCAGTCATACTACATTTATGAGTTGCCTACTTGGTCATTTTTGCTTCTTTTATCACTGAAGACTTTGTCTCTTTGTGCTTGTCAAATCTCCAGCTCCTTGACTTGTGAAACTCCTCAGATCTTTGACTTTTTTGTGTCTTAAAACTTTGGAGTTGCATTTTGTCGCTTACATGGGGCATTTAGGTCTTGACTCTTCAATGCTTTTGAGCCTTGACCATTAGATCTTTAAGTTGTGACCTTCAATATGGTTAGGTCATTAACTTGATAATTTTGACTTGCTTTTAAAATGAATCTCAAGCCATAATTACGAACTTGATTTGCATTAACTAAGTCACCAAATGAGTTCTCTAATTCATTTTTTTTTTGCGAAAGAGCTCTCACAATGGACTTCAAGAAATTTTTTTTGTCAACTCTTCTTTTTTTTTTTAATGAGTGTTAACAAGAGATTATTTTTTTCTATTTTGTGAAAATTCTCATTCATTCTTTTTTCTTCCTTTCATTTTCTGAAATTTTAATTTTTTTACTCTTCCTTTCATTTCAAGAAGATATTTTTTTTTTACTTTTCACTTCACCTCCTTTCACTCCAACGAGTTTCAAAAGACCTCCAAGTGAGCTTGAAGAGAGATTTTCTTAAAGAATTAATTTTTACCCCAGTGAGTGTCAAAAGACCTCAACGTGAGTTCAGAGAAAATTTTAGTGTGGTCCTTTTATAAAAATTCCTTCTAACCTCCAAGAGTGTTAAGACTTCAAGGGGGAATTTATGAAAATTTCTCTTTACCCCAAGATAGTCAAGACTTCAAGGTGGAATGAGAGAAATTTATCGAAATTTCTCGTTATCCCAAGAAAATCAAAACTTTAAGTTGGAATGAGAGAAATTCATGGAAATTTCTTATTACCTCAAGAAAGTCAAGACTTTAAGGTGGAATGAGAGAAATTTATGAAAATTTCTCATTACCCCAAGAAAGTCAAGACTTCTAGGTGGAATGAGAGAAATTTATTGAAATTTCTCGTTACCACAAGAAAGTCAAGACTTCAAGGTGGAATGAGAGAATTCATGGAAATTTCTCATTACCCCAATAAAGTCAGGACTTCAAGGTGAAATGAGATAAATTCATGGAAATTTCCTAGAGGAGGCCCTGCAAAGAAAATTACCAAAATACCCAAAAAAAATTCACCCATCATTCATTTTCATATCTTCTCTTTTTTTATCTTCCTTCATTTTCTCATTTTTTCACCTCATTTTCATCTCTTTTTTTCTTCATTTTTTCCCATTTTTTTCCTCTTTTTTTCCTCACCCTTCATTTTTTCCATTTTTTTCACTTTCTTTTTTTTACTCACCTTTCATCATTTTTTTCCTCTCTTTTTTTCCTTCATTTTTTTTTTCATTTTTTACTCTTCCTTCATTTTTTTTCATCTCTTTCTTTTCCTTCATTTTTTTTGTCATCATTTTTTCCCAAAAATGCCCCTCACCAATAAGCTCTTCCTCCATGTCTCTTTTGGACAAAGAAACTTTAGTGTAATTCAAGGAAAATTTTATAAATTACAAAAAAATAAAAAATAAAACTGGTGGTACTAGTTACCGCGAAGTCTATGAGTCAACAGCTGGGAATCCAAGGCCTCCTTAATTTCAAGCTCAAAGTCAGCATCATATTCTTCATCATCTATATTTAATTTATCATCCAGCACTTCCTGCTCTTTCTCTGTTCCGTCCAGCAGAACAACAGCGAGAAACCTTTGAACCTTCAGTCTCTGCTTCATTTCCATGCTCATATACTGAAGCTTCTTCAAGCCATTATCACTCCAAATTTTCAACTTTGTAGCAGTATAAGAAGAATAGGACATTGAGTCAAGCAAATTCCATTCCCTCAAAAGCATTAGATGTCATCCCTTAATGTGATAGACATGATTGAGATCAAAAGATACAGTCTCACACCTCAGGCTTGTTATCCTTCCGTGCACAAACTGATCCGTCAGGGGAAACACATGCCAACCATAGTTCACTGTTTGGTCGAATCGACTGTTGAGGATCGGAACTCCGGCGACACCTTACAGCACCCAACCTGAAAAGGATAAGAGATGAAGTTCAAATGAAGAGAGCTTCTCTAGTTTGAACTCAGACCAGAAAGGAAAAGAAAAGCTCTATAAGCTTGTATTAGCCAATAGCATTCTTCTCCTTCTCATTCATAATATATAACAAAAAGTAGTCAATACATTAAAGTAACTTCAGACCGGACACCCATTGGTCATCAGGATCCACTCCCCTAGCTGACATTGGCCCATAACCTTAACACTAGATATTATACTTTAATACTACTCAAAAGATAGTCTCCAGACCTTTCAAAAACATACTGACCATGCCCAACCATACACTATCATTCTTAACCCAAGCTGATCACCATGCCTTCCAACTTGCTGCTGACGCCTGCACAATACCCATGCTTCTTCAATCACGATCCATTGCCAGCTGCAACATCCATCAGATTTAAGAGCTCCATGAGGATACGCTGAACTTCTCTGTCAGTGCCAGTCTGAGCATCAAAATGAGCGGTCACAATAGCATCAACCTCATCAATAAAAAAATTTCTGGTGCATTCTCTTTGGCAAGACGGAAAACATCACGAACCATTATGGGACCCTCACCCAAACACTTACACTCTCCAATATCATAGTAAGTAAACATCCGGCTTCTCCGACTGACCCAAAAGCGAAATACTCGAATCAGTCTCTGAAAGCGGGACATTAACTAAAGTATTCTAATGGCGGTGTAGTGCCACCGATATCGAGGGCTTCCATAATTCGCGATTGATCATGCTTAAGATCCTGACATAATAGCTAGACCTCATCATGGATCCAATGATCCCATCGTTCTGGTTGACCATCTCTCTGAACTGGCCGATAACAATGGGCACCGCACAGAATAAATATGCTTGACCTCCTCCTGACCGTGTAGAAGCTCTCGCCCAAGGTTCTTCTGCTCGTTCTTGACATACTCCTCCTGGATATTGATGAACTCTAGCTAGGCGTTGCAAGGACTTGAGGCGCCCGTAGGGGTCGTCATCGTCCTCACCGTCAGGTGAGAGAGAGGTGAAGGGGATTGTTGCAAAGCTTGGGAGAGACTCCAAGAGAGTGGGCTTAGGATTGAGGATCATTACAGAGGACGCCATCTTAAGGGATCGAGATTTCTGCGAAGAGAGAGAGAGAGAGAGAGAGAGAGAGAGAGGAAAGGGAGCTCTGCTTCTCGCAGATAAGGAAGAGAGAGAAAGAGGGAGCATGAAAGAGAGACGGATCTAGATGACTTTCTTGCATGTGCATGGTGTGCATTTAAGTTATCAAGAACATCATACGTACATGCATGCATGCAATATCTTATCAATATGCACATGCTCATCATAAAAAAAAACTCTTCATTGCCATGCATATGTGTATGTGTCATTTTTTTCCTATGCTTTTTTCTTGCGTTAAAAAAAATGGATAATATACTTTGTTGATGAATACTAGTGGAGATTCTTGTATCTTGTCGTTAAAATGACCTCCCGGTGATCTTTATTTTTTTTTGTTTCTCTTCTTCTTCTTTCTCTCTATTGCCTGCCCCTCTTCTTGTTCTTTTCTTCTCCTTCTTCCTACTCCGTTTTCTTCGAAAACCCTCTGTATTTTTTTTCCTCCTCTTGTTTACTTCTTTTTTTTGTTCCACCAAATCTTCTAACTCCCCGTATGTTGGGAGATTTCTTCTTTTCAAAATTCAATTTTTTTAAAATTCTTATCCTTTCTTTTTTAAATTTAATTTTTTTTTTAACTTCAAACCCCCTCTTTTTCCCTCTTTTTTTTTAATTTTTTGTTTTAAATATATCTTATTATTATTATTATTATTATTATTATTATTATTATTATTATTATTATTATGACTTTAATAATAAATTCCTAATTAGGAATTAAAAAAAATTCCATATAAACAAAGATATTATTTAATGGCTTATCCGGTGCTCACTAAAATATAATATGAATTTATCATGGCCATGTCATTTCATACTCTTATCTAGTATTCATATCATCTCCGTCTATATCCTATCATGTCCACTAAACTAGCCTTATATGTATATATAATTGAATTCGATCTCAAGGGCGAGCATAAAAAAATATATGATTAAATTGAGTTTATTAGCCTTTTTTGAGATTAATCTAGCGAGCTCTAGTAGTTTGATTAATACATCAAATCGAGCTCAAATCAAAAAACAAAACTCGATCAAGTTCAAGCTAAGTATGGAACAATGAGTTTTTAGCTGAAATCAAGTTCAAGTACTCTAAAACTAGAATAAAAACACCATTTATCTACATCACAACTATTCATATAGTTATGCACTATCCAAACAACCTCTAAAAAAATACCTAAATCAACAATTATTATTATTTTATATAAAATTAAGAAAAACATATATATATATGTATATATAAAGATTAATGTCTTGATTAAATGATCAAGGCAAATTTGCTTTGCGGGTTTTCTGGCTTCCCTACTCCAGTTTTCAATTTTCCAAATGGCGGTGATGGGATGGTATGGTCCTCTCGTCAATCTCTCAGATGCTGCTTCGCATCTTGATGCCTTCGTTCAGCTCATCCAGCCATCCAGGTTCTTCTCCAATGCCCCTCCTCCGTCGATCAATCAATATCTCAAACTCTGCTTCAATTTCAACCTATTCTTGATTTTCTGCTTCAATGTGAAATTGTAGAATGGATATCTTGCTTGTATTTTAGTATTTTATTGTGGTTTTTAGCTTATGTGTTGATAGATTTTGTCTCTAATTGAATGTTGGTAGTTTTGTCCTTCAAGTTTTCTTCTTTCGTTTCAGAAGTTTTGAGTGCTTTTCTCATGTGCAATTCAATGTCAGTAGATGTGAGTTATTTTATTGTGAGACAAGTAGGATTTTGCATTGATAAAGCTCACATTTAATTTTAATGTTTTCAGATTTTGCAAATTGAATCTCAAATTGAATATATATGTGTATTAGAATATATATATATATATATATATAATACAACAAATTAATGAAATGTGTACTTTACATTCTTTGCCACTTGAATTGTTATGGCTGAAATCGAATTTTTAATAGATTTATTTGAAAGATGTATGGGTTTTTTTTTAATGTTTATTTATTTATTTTTATTTTTGACTATATCGTAGCAATAGGTGGATATGATTGTAATGTGTGTGTTTGATATAATTCCATTTATCAACTTGTTCTGCATGTTTTTTAGAAGATCAATGGAGTAATGGACTGTTATTATTTTGTGGCTCAGATTAGCTGAATTAGAAGTGAATCAGTCCCTGCATGCAATAGGTTTATCTAGCCTTTATGAGCAAGGTTGTATGTAGTGGCACTTTTTTCTAAGTTGAATTTCCAGGGATTAAACTTATATTAAGTACATTTTGCCATGCACTTCAATGTGACTGACATCCTATAAAAGCATTAAAGGGAAGTTGTTAATCTTGAAATTTTATAGTTCTGCGACAGAAACCAGGTAACTATTATTGTGCATCAGTGATCAAACCTCATGATGGTTGAATGCCACTTGAGCTTGACTAGCTCATATCAGTTTTTCTTTTTTGTTTGATTTAATTGGATGAACTTGATTCATCCAATGTTGACTAGAGCTCATATTGTGAGTCAAACCTTTGAGGTTCCAAATTACTAGAATTTGAATGGCCTGGGGCCTAATGCTAGTTTGACATTGGCCAAAGTTGTCTTACATACAAGGCTATACAGCCAATATGCTTTAAGTTGGCATTGCTCTAGGGTACTCACAAAGAAGTGTGACCTAAACAACTTAACATCTCCTCCAAGCCAGTCAAACAGCTATCTGTTTTTTAAGCTACATTAATCATACATATTTTTATAGAACAAATATGAAACATAACTTAGTATAAACTCAGTGTAATCATTAATTTCTTGCACTTATCTTTTTGCAGAAATCCAGTAGCTCAAGAGAAGGAAAATTATTAAAGATTGATATTCAAGTTGGTGATAATACAAGATCATATTTCTCTATATCAGTTTGGCAAAAGCATTTATGGTCTATGATAGTTGCTGGTGATATCATATTTCTACAAAGTGAGAATATATTTTATATTTTGGATTTTTTAAAATCCAGCGAATTAATTTTGTTGGGTGGTCTATGTTTTATATTTATGTTGGATGATATACATCTTGAAATGCATGTTTTTAAAGTGTAAAATGGAGGTATTGATGTTAAAATGTTTAACGTCATTGTTGTGATCATTAAACCCATCTGACATGTTTCACCTGTAGAAATGCTCAAATCTGAACTGTTAGTTGATTTATCAATGATTGCATTTGATCAAGAAATACATGACAAAATGTGTCCTAACTTTATTTTATTTTACTTGCGAAGACATTATTTGTTTAGTAAGCAAATCGTGGTTCTAGTATATTTTATTTCTTGGTGTCCTCTTATATTTGAATGGAACCATGAATAACTTGTTATTAATAAATGTAATTTTGAATCTCTCTTTAACTACATTTTGATTATAACTTGATGGAAATGAAAGTAGAAAAAAAATTAGTGTCTACAGAGCTTCATGCTCATAATTGATTGTTAATTTTTTAATTATAAATGAAGCTAAAACCAAAAGCGATGGTGGAGGATTGTGTGAGGTTATTTATTACTACGGACCTTGTTAAGATTGACTAGTCAGAGATAATGAATCATGAATGATTTCTATGTCAAAGCTTTTAAGTGATTGTATGTTCATGACTTCTATTAGGGGTAAGCCTACAATGTTAATTACCCTTGACAATGCCACATGAACCTTTGATTATAGAAAGAGTATGTATCTGAGTCAATACAAAAGAAAATAACAATTTAATTATATTAATTTCATAGGGCACATATCTTCTTTTAAAAAAAAATTACATGGACTTGATGAGAGCTACCAAGACTAAGAAGCTAATATCCTAAAACTTCTTCATCTTCATATACTTTGATTCCCTTTAACTTTCACAATTAACAGACTGTGCCACTCTGTCTTTTCCTGATAATCTCACCAAAGGGTATGCTTGAATATGTTTCTCTTGGCCTGTAGACTTTGATTGTCTCCAAGTGTTTGGATTTGCATATCATTATACTTCTTGCATCTGAAGTTGTGACTTCTTTATTTTTTTAAGTCACAAACTTGACCTCCTTTGATTTTGACATTTGAATATTTTTTCTTTTCATGTTTTTCAGAGTTCTAGCTTGTCTTTGTTTGCCAAGCTCTCTAGATCTTTGATTTCTTTGTGTATTGAATCTTCAGAGTTACTTGTCATGTACTTGAGTTGAGATAGTCAAAGCTTGACTCATCCATACTTTTGAGTTTTGATTCTTTCATGTTTACATCTTCAAGTTGTGGTCCCTTCATATCATTGAACCAATAAACTACTTTGATTTGTCAGTTTTTGAGCTCTTTAACTTTCATGTCTTAGGTCATCAAACCTTGTTTTCTTCATTTATTTGGAAGTGCATATTCATTGAATGTTGAGGCCTTTGCTTTCCAGCAAGGGCTCTCTTATATCAATATGTGGGTCATAGATCATCACACAATTCTTCTTTTTCCATTGTTGCTTGAAGTGTTTCTTTTCTTCATTGCATGAGAAAGGTTTATTGCTTAACTTATTTAAAATCTTCACCATGGGCATATTTGCCTCCACATTCATATCATGGACCTCTCTGGAATTTCTTTTGTTCAGATTCCTGGCATGGCCATGCCCTTAAAAATAACTTCTCTTCTTTTTCTCATGACACAGCTGTGCCAGAAAAAATAAGGCAATTAATTAGAACCATAGAATGTGTCATTGGTCACCTGGTATTTTCCAAATTTGGTTAATTTTCATCCGAGCTCAAGCAAAGACTATCCTATATAGATAATATTAGAGAAACATTTAATTTGGATAAAGATCCAACACTTAGAATTAAGATCAAATCCAAGACTCTGTACAACTCTAAACAATTGATCGCATAATTCATGAGAGCAAATCAACAATAAAATAAGATAAAGTTTCTCAAAACAATCAAAATAATCCAAATTCTGACTATTCTCAAAGATCAAAGTCCAAGGTTTCGCCACAAAAACGTAACCAAGGAATTTCAAACAAAACCCAACAAATTAATCGCAAATCAAACTTACCTCAGACAAAGAATCGAACGGAAACCCCAAGAATTTGGAATGAAAAAAAAAATCAGATTTGGAATGTGCTATTTTTCAAATGAAAAAAAAATTGCAATAGGAGGGCACATTCAAAAATCAAATTCCCAGAATTTGGAATGTCTACCACTTGCAACATTAAAAATTTACCATCACTTTTCGAAAACTACAACCAATAGGAGGGCGAAATGAAAAGGAAACAAAAGAAAATCCTAGAAGAAATCTCCAAGAACCATAGCAGTTAACAGAGTCAACAGGAAATATTAAAGAAAAGTCAAACCTGCAGCAATCCTGATCCCAATATAAAACCCATTATCATTGGCACTGCAGTCAAAACACCAATTTGGACTAAGAACTGATAATTTAAAGCAGCATCAAGAGCACTGTTGCCCAGCATCTTAGCTTCATAAGAAATTCCCGAATCAAATCCAGAGAGCGCCTGATAAATTTTAGATTTCTTAGAATTGCCATAGATAGAGACAAATGTGAAGTGTGAGTGGTCTGACAATACATGTGAACATGCAAACCAGAAAAAGTTTGATTATAACAATGTTATGCACACAAGAAAATAAATTTGTCACCAAGAACGTACCAGATACGCTCTTCCATACAAGAATATAGACACTGTTAGCACAGTCATCTGCAGTATCAAGCATTTAGAAAAATTGTTAAAAGCTAAATAATAATCTGACGGACATATGTAAAGAAAGAAAAAAAATACCATTGTACACACATAGAAGCCAACATTTGTGAAGTAGAAAGACAACATTCTAAAGAAGTCAAAAAGCTGTCCAAGTCAATATATATCTCTACTCAAAACTTGTTATACATTCCCACCAAAAATTTTACCCTCAAAATAACTCATTCTAAAATTATATCAGAGTTTGTTCACATTTTATTGGTAAAATGGCCAAACTTTCATAACTAGAAAAGGTAACAAATAATTTAGTCAAATTTCACAATAGAAAAAAAAATCTTCGAACACTATCAAGTGCTCAAAAACTGAAAGAAGTACCCAACTCAAGTCAAGCACAATTCAAAATTAAATCATGAGTGAAGATTCTAAAAAAAAACCATAAAGACAAAAACAAAATAGCTCAGATTCGTCTTCTATAGGTCATCTAATTCCAACCAAGCAACAAAATGGCTCTAAAAAATGTAAAGGGTGTGGCGATCGCCAGCTATGTGGTTGGTCACCCAAACTGCCGCTTTTGTAGAGAGAATATCTGGGTCAAGAGGTTTGTACAGAGACCCTAATTGAGGATTAACATTAACAAGATAATTATTTTTAATAAACACCATGCAAGCCCATATTTTATCCATTAAAATTATTTAATTTCCTTAAAAATGAAGACGAAATTTAAAAAGTGACTATATATGAACTAATCCTTATGTGAAACGGGAAAATAAGTTTCTCCAAACGATTTGAACTTCAGAACCAAATAATGCATCTTTATCTGTCAATGATAGTACACGACAAAAAAACCATTTCAATTACAAAAAATAAATACAAAACAAACAAATTTTTTTTTTTTACTAATGTATCATCTACTAGGCTGCTTAATTCTCTGCTATCAGTCAGTAAACCATAAAATCACATATAACCTATGAGCTCTTATTCTCGTTCAAAACCAGTAGTAGAACCAAAATGACAAAAACCTAACAAATAGTTACATAGAAGCAGTCTTTCGAGGCCTCTTCGTCATTAATTTAAACTAAACAAAGCCGCCCTTTAAAAAACCGAAGATAAATCCCCCTATATATCCATTAACAAAATCAAGTCATATATTGTGGCAATACATATCCACACAAGCTACAATCCTATTAAGAAATTCAGGCTGACATTTTCAAAAAAATTTGAAAGCATATAACATTTTCATCTAATATTATAGCTGACATGTTACCTGACTAGTTGGCTGAGTGTGTCCATGAAAAGTGTGTTGGATTAGCAAACATATTTGAATATACAACCCTTGGTGGCTAATACTATTAGCTTAAACCTTTACCATAATAATATTTTGTATGCATTTCACTTATACATGCAAAATGCCTCACATTAATACCTTCATAGCAGTTTCCAGTGCTACATTCTAAGCCAAATATAAAATAATAGCAAAATGGCAAAGTAAACCAGACATTGGGTAACATTTTCAAAAACATATTGAATCATATGGTAAAGACAGGAGTCACAGGATAGAAACCAGAAACTTTTTTGAAACAGATTTGAAAATAGCCAAAGAATGAAGAGCAATTACATTTTCAAAAGAGAACGACATGTGCAATTGAAACATTAATTACTCAAATACACCCTTGCATGGTCTATTTTTAACAACCCACGTTGCAAACCAAACCAAACAAATTCAGAGCCCAGATAATATGTTTGCATAGTATTTAACAACGCCAACAAAAGTTAATTACATGCAGTAGATCTCTTTTACAGATAGCTTTATAGCATTAGAGCCCTTCTGTAGTACATCATACCATGCACTGCAATGCATGGGAGCCAAAAAATTAACCAAGAAATGACATGCACAGGGCATAGATTGTAAGAAGGATGACTCATTTGATTTGAGATAAAGGTCACATCATGCTTATTGATGCACAAACCTGTTCTAGCTAATGTTTGGTTATGATACGATGCACAAAACCTTAGTTCTAGATTGTAACCTGAGCTATCCTAGACAGCGTCTGCAGAAGACACTAGACGACCAATTCGCTCTAGAAAATATTCACACTCATCTGAAATGAAGTATCTAGCAATTAAACAAATTGCTTCAATGTCAACTTTATCATTATTGATTTTATAGGAGAAAACTTTAAGCAACAAACAAGTTACTCATTCCTATGGTTCAAACTAATGAACACAGCCATCTTGGTTGCCTGGCTGCCACACCAACATAAATAATAAACCCAATAATACATAAGACAAAATAACTTGTTTGGAACCTAGAAAGCCAGAGAATTCACAATTGTTGCGGCTAATCTATTGAAAATAACCGACTAGTTCTATTATTACAAGCTTCTCTAATTTCTTAGTATCTAATATATTAAACCACACTTGAATTTTAACCCCTGAATTTTTCCACATATCAAGATGACATGGAGATTCAAATAAAATTCTAAGACTACTCTAATTTTTTTCAATTTATTTCAGCTTATGCTTGAGCATGTCTCAATTATATTATTAAGCCGACTAAAAGACTTCTTCTAGAACCCAAAGTTTAAACTTTAGTTTCTAAATACCACAAAATCTTGCTTAAGGAGTAAGATTGTAAATGGGGCCACTTCCAAGCTAAATCCAACAAAAGTCCAATGTAACCCCATCAGGATGAAGGATACAAATCCAATTACAATTGTGTACAATTTCTATATACAATTACATAGTCATATCCAAATTTTATCTAGGCTAAGATCTAGGAACTTTCCAATCAATGTTCTCACTGAATTCTCCTATTAGATGTCTCAGTTGGGTGAAGTATCAAGCTTCCTAATTCTGGATATTCCTTTCAAGGAAGTTATTCTAACCACATCCATCAATAGATAATATTGACAGCTAGAAGCCAAGAACCAGTATAAGAGAAAAAGAAGTAAGGTGCATCCCCTAACTAAACAATAAATAAGACCAAGAACCTCAAAGGTAGCATTCAGAAACAAAATAAATTCATCAAGTACATTATCACCAACAAATATTGCTATACAATGAAGATAATATAAGGAATACAGTTAAAGGTATGACAGAAAAAATAACTAGTGAAATTTTTGGAGATAGAAAGGGCTGATATATCATCCTCATTTTCGAGCCGGAGATCTAAGGAACTATAGAGTACAATCTTGTTATAACGGGTGTAAAACATCACTATTCAAAAGAAGAAACATTCAAGATGTTAGTTACAATTTTAAATAGCATTATAGACATTAAAATAATCTTATAAAAAGTACCTAAAAGGGATCATTTTGGGGAAGATAGGCTTTCATCAAGGCATGTCCGTAAATAATCAGTTTGTAAAGAACTGCACTTCCTTCTTGCTTCCCAAGTTTTTGGGTATATTAGTAGCAGTAATCTTGGGTCAGTTAAAAGTAGATGTAAATGTTTCACAAGCTCCTTCTACCGAAATGATAAGATAATATCAGCTTTTATAACAAATTCAAATGGATGGTAGGAGATTTAAGATTAAACAAACTCATACAAGTTCCGGGTCTCATTGGGCATTCAGCTCTAGAAAAATAGCCTTCCTTTATTTCTTGCTCTTGCCAATATGTCCATGTATCAAATTGGATCCCTAGAAATGTTAGAGTATCGAATTTGTTATAAAAATAAATAGAAAATAAAAAGAGAAATAATGGCACAAACCTAAATCTTATATAATTCATCACATATTTATGGTAATTAGCTCAAAGATGTAAGCAAATCATGGGTAATAACATCATATAGCTGATATAAAGATTTTGTAACACCACTAGCAAGGTCAAGTGCCTCATTTTGCATCTGCATAATGAAAGTTTCCATGTGAAGCAAACTGAAACTATCAAACTGCAAAATCCAAACAATTATAACAAAGACAACATAAACAATTTTAAAATCTATGGTAACAATTGAAAACTATCAAATCTTACACAATTCTCCATCAATAAAACCAACAATATTATCTTTAAAATAAATATTAACAAAGCAATAGCATTACACTTGGTCTATAGAGTTCAATATTGGACTCATTAATATAAATAATTAGAACGGAGGATGATAAAAGTGAGATATTTACTTCAAAATTTTAATTATAATAATTAATTTGAATAATGATATTGAAAATATTTTATAAATAAAAACGTTTTTATCATTAAACATTATCACTATTTTATATCAATATTATTTATTTGTATTAAGGGTGTAAAATAGAAAACGACAGTACTCTTTATTTAGACCACATACAAAAATAAAATGAATCAAGAAACAGTAGAGCACATAGTATTTTTATCTAGACCACATAAAAATTTGTCAAGACAGTGAGAGCAAGACATGAGAAGAAAACAAAACCATAGATCCCATGAAGATATCAATATTAATATGATTACTGGTTTCTTTTTGCAAAATTTACTAAGACCCGAGATAGACCACAAAGAATAGCTCCTCATTGCTTAATAGCTCGTCCTGAAAGATACTGAATTTTGAGTTTCTTAGAAAATGTGCAAAGATGATGAGATAAACAAAAGAATAGCTCCTCACTGTTCATTTAACTCATCTTGTAAAGATACTTAAGTTTGAGTTCTTTCTACAAATTTAAGGTAAGTTACCACTATTGAGTTCGTTCCGAAAATGAACATAGTGGCACTATTTTCAAAAAAATTTGGCAACACAATGAAACACTAAACTAAATCAAACAATAGGCATAAAGTAATGAATCTTATATATTTCAAAGCTTTTGCTTATCCTCAAGAAAAAATAAGACATTACAAACCAAGTGGAGAAGTGCAAGACCTCAAGTGCTCAAGAATTGGAGAGTTCCACAAGTAGTTCGGGTTTCAACAATGCAAGAATGCTAAAAACTTCAAGTTCCAACAATAGTGAACACGCTATTCAAGGTTATCATTTTGTGTTATATAACTCTCTACTTCACTTCTTTTGACCTAGAGGACTTCACTAGCAAACATTCCACAAACAACTTCTTATTTCCAAGGTGGTAGCTTCACACTTCTCCTAAGGTAGCCTTTTCCCACGAATGCTCATCGAGCGGCTTTCACGCTTAAGAGAGGTAGCTCTTTCCACATCTTTAGTAGAATATGGTAGCTTTTAACTCACCTGAAAAGAGGCAGCTCTTTTCCTCGTTAGGGCATACATAGTATCCGACTCCACCAGTATAGCTTCTCACACTTCTAATAGGGGTAGCTCTCCGCTTCCCAAATTCTCTCTCAAAACAAAACTTTTCAAATTTGTAATCAATTCTAACCACATTAAGTAAAATGAACAAAACTAAATGAAGTCCAAATCACTTTGTCTAAGTTGTTACAATATAGAAAATAGTGCTCTAATTAGGATAATAGCCAAGAAACAGAGTACAAACTACATAGAACTCAAAAATGGAACAAACTCGTACGTGTCCACCCTAATACTACTCTCCGCTACAAATCAAATACACGCATAAGTCAAACTTGGCATGTAAAAGAGTTAACAATGAAACTTTAACCCCTCCCTAACACTTAATTCATACATTGTCCCCAATGTGTGCAAAAATAAGAATGCACGGTGATGTAAACAAGAATAGGAGGGGAGCAAAATAAGATTACTTCCCAGGTTCAATTTGAAGGGTACGTTGCTCCTTGAAACCGCCTATTATGGGCGCTCAATCGTGTCCTAGTAGTTGGGGATCACTCAAGGTCAATAATTAACCCAATGAGCAACCCCCTTCTAATTGAGGATTGTTTGTGTTGCAAATAAGTCCTGCAAAGTATAAGGAAGAACATTAAAACACAACAAAAATAAAATAACAACAATGTAAACTAAAATCCACTAAAAAGTCTCAAAATAGATACAAAATAGGCAAAGTGCAAACCATCGTTAAAAATACTGAATACATAAATGATGAAAATGACACTAATGCCTTTCAATAAGGATATTATCAATTACAAGGGATAAAAATGCATTTAGAACATCGCTTTCATCCCCAATATTCTCCAAATATTAACCACCAATACAACCACAACCACAACCCCCTAATTCAAGAATGGAATCACAAAACAAAGAAATCCGTAGAAGAAGAAATATAATAAAAAATATGAAAAATATAATAAATTAAGAATAATAATAATAATAGTAATAATAATAAGAATAAGAATAGAATAAATATAATAAAAATATAAGAAAAATAATTAATAATAAATAAATAAGAGGAAATATAATAAAAATAAGAAAAATAATAAATAAATAAAAATAATAAATAGTAATAATAATAAATATAATAATAAATAAATAAATTAGAATCATAGTAATAAATAAGAAATATAATAATAATGATAATAAAAAAATAATAAATAATAATAATAACAATAATAATAATATAAATAAATAAATAAGAAGAAGAAAACATAAATAATAACAATAATAAGAATAAGAAGAAGAAGAACATGCACCTTCCATGAACTTTCCAATGACGACTCCGGTTTCACGCTCTTCCGGTATGATAAGAACAGACTTGCCCACCTGTCCCTTATTTGATTTGTCATCTCCGTTTGAACTATTTTTATGGCATTAAGATGTCTCTTGCCATTAGATTTTCTTAATTTCATGATCTTGTGCCTCACCCGGTTTATCTTCCATTTGTTCCTCCAGCCTCCCCAAGTATTGTCCATCACTTTTTGGAAAAGCACCCTCAGAGTACCTGAGTTGCATCACAAAGTGCGCACTAACCATGCTTCATTAACCATGATAATTCTATCAACATTAGGCAGAAAATGGAGTTGGTTGGTAACAAGAACTTAGGTTTTTCCTCTGAGCTCATCCTTGATGCATTTATTAAATACTTGAATAATTATATAACAAATATCATAAAAAGAAGCAAAACAATATTATCATTAATCTGGCACCTCCTCCCTGGGAGACTAACTGCCAAAATTAACCACAAATTCAAAAAAAGAAAAAGACCTAACAGATCAAATTGTGATGCCCAACCAGGCAATAGTAATCAACAGCAAACAAAAAAGGAATATTACCCCCTAAAAATCATGAAATTGCATCTATAACCCCACGAATTTCATAATTGCATCTATATACCTTGGGTCAAAGTCAAGCCCTTACTTTGTTTTTCCTATGTCTGAAAATGACATTATTGCCCTCATCTTCAACCCATATTCTTCCCCACTTTCCTCTATTCTATCTTCCCATGTAACTTCTACACATTCAATTCAATTTTTCCCAAGTTCCACATTGCTGAAGCACTGATTAAAATACTAGGGATAGTAAATGTAATAATTTTTATATATAAGATGCATTGACCTAACATATTATAGATTTACAAGATAGTAATCTACTATGTTTAGCAAATAAAATCCTGAGAAGTTTTTCATATGTGGAGAGAAAGAAAGATAGTGGCTCATGTAACAAGAATCAAATGACATTTGCAACTCGATAATCAACATGGTGCAACATATTAAAACATTATCCACCTGAAATTATGGTGTGAGAGAACAATTATCTTTTTCTCCTCTTAGAAATTTCAAGTACAACTAAAGAAAAAAAAAGCTCGGCATGGTCAATCCATGCGACTAAAAGCAACAAGATTACCTGTCTGCCAACATGAGCATCTAGCTCAAAGGATCATCAAATAAATACACATCTAAGTCAGAGTATACTGCGTTGCCATGGAAACTCTTTGCTTTTGGCTACCACTAATATTAACCCCCTTTCACCAATATGTCTGAGATCACCACCCTAACAAAAATAATCATGAGAAAATCATTAAGAAAAAAATGTACCAAATTGTTAACTAAAACCTTTGCATAAATATGGATATCATGGATGAAGTGAGCAATTGAATTTAGTTGTCATCAAAACTTGATAAGATAAATGGAGCAAGTCACCCACTGGTAGCAAATCAAGATCATGCTGCAATGCAGTCACTTCAATTGTTCTCGTAGCGGGATGGTTATAATGGTGATCCAAACAATATATAGTCACACACCTAAAGTTAAAATTTGCATTTCATAAAATAGAAATATTCATGTGATAATACAAAAAAACAAGAGTATAAAGTCACAACTCATAGTAGCATTGAAAATCCATGAAACTTGAGGAACATAGGCAACAATACCCCAAATTATACGATGGTACTTGTCCACACGCATTGGTGGTAGTTCACCTAGCACTGCAAATATAAGAGACGTCTTTCCTTCTCCTGTACTTCCAACAATAGCAACTAAGCTACTAACAGGTATGTCCAAATTAATATTTGATAGGGTTGGCCTCTCATCCTACAACATTTCATGATTTCACAAAGTATTCGCCTCTTCAAATGAAACAAAACATAAAAAACTACTGAACATGTTTCAGTGGGTAATGACTTGGGATAACTAGTTGGAATAACTGGTCCTTTAACAAATTTAATTTATTAAATCATATTATCACTAAGAAATGTTATAATTATTGGATATAAATTAATATATATTTTAATTGAATTAATATAAGTTAAATTTTGAAAATAATGTTTTCAGTCATGTTAGTCAAGTCAAAGCTCATAATAGCTTGAATTAACTTAGGATAAAAACCTTGATGTCAACACAAATTCAAATTTCAAAAGCTTGATTTCAACTTGTTCTAACAACTAAACACCACCATAGACCTCCATGCTATATGAGAGAAGGAAGAAAGATCATGCTCATGTTATAATTAATTGGACCACTAAGAGGCTATACTTTTCAAAGAAATCTTGGGACCTGTTACTAAATCAAACAGATTTTTGAGTTTTCTCTCAATAGATCCAGTAATCCAAATGACACATATAACCTTGTAAAGTTTCTCTTTTCACTTATGCCTTGTAAAATAAAAAGTCTTACACACATAAAAAGATTTAGTTGAGATTCATTTCTTTAGAAAAAAATATGCTTGAGGCCAATCTTTTCCAAGCCGGGTCTCAAAGGGTAGAATACAAGAGGCAGTGTAATCAGTTAAGTAAAAAATAAAGAAAGTAATGTGGCTTCACGAGCAAAATTATATGATATTCAATGCTTTAAGAAAGTAATGCCTACTTCCTTAGCACTAGATTATGATAAGAAATACTATAAACAAATATTGATTGATACTCAAATAATTTTTTTATTTTTATTAGGTTATGATAAAAAATCATGAGTAAAAGTGCACTGCCCAAATAAATTTAGATTGACAAGATTATGTTCATGCAAGAAGAATAAAAAAATCAGTTTGAGTAGTATACAAGTATCAAATTCAAACTCTCCCTAAATTAACATGTTCGATGGCACTTTGAAGTCACTCTTTCCCTAAATTAACATCATAAGGACAACTAAATTTTTACCCACATCACTAAGTATGTACGATCACTACAAGAATATGCATATTTAGAAACACAATATTAGAAATGGAATTTCTTCCATTTTTAATTGCAACCGATTAGAAAGGGAATAAATCTCCCTTTCTAATTTAAAAACAGAACACTGAGTTGTTTTTAATGTGTTACTAATAACAACGGATTAGAAACGACAATTTTAAAATATAATTTATTAAAATATTACTAATTATCTGTTTCTAATCCGTTGCTAATAAAAAGAAACTAGAAACAAATTTATTATATTTTTATTAAATATAATAAAATATATGTTTTCTAGTCCTTTTTCTAATACAAAGGGACTAGAAACGGAGTTCAAAAATTCATATTTTTATTTAAATATTATTAAATATTATAAAAATATATGTTTCTAGTCCCTTTCTATTAGGAAACAGAGACAAGAAAGCAGTTTCAAAAATTCATATTTTATTTAAATATTATTGAATATTATAAAATATAGGTATAATCACCAAAATAGTCCCTATACTTTTCTCTCTTTTCCCTTTTGGACCCTCTACTCGAAAATACTCCCGACTAGTCCTTTTACTTTTTGAAAATGTACTACTTGGTTAGAAATGCTCCAAACTAGTCCCTCTACTTTTAAAAATACGCCACTTAGTCCCTCTAGTTGGGCTATTTTTAAAAGTAGAGGACTAGTGAGACATTCTAACTAAGCACATTTGCAAAAAGAGGCTAGCCCAGAGCATTTTCTGAGTAGAGAGACCACAAGGGAAGAGAGAAAAAGTAGAGGAACCAATTAGGGATATTATACTTAAAATATATGTTTCTAGTCCGTTTCAAATACAAAGGGACTAGAAACGGATTTCAAAATTCATATTTTATTTAAATATTATTAAATATTATAAAATATCCATTTCTAGTCCCTTTCTATTAGAAACAGATTTAAAAATTTATATTTTATTTAAATATTATAAAATATCCATTTCTAGTCTCTTTCTATTAGAAACATGAATGGATTTAAAAATTCATATTTTATTTAAATAATATTAAATATTATAAAATATACGTTTCTAGTACGTTTCAAATAGAAAGAGACTAGATTCAGATCTAAAAATTCATATTTTATTTAAATATAAAATATGAATAATATTCATATTTTATTCTCACTGCCTCTTCGCCATCAAAATGCTCTCCCACCTTAAACCCTAGAAACCCTAACAATGGCTAACCACCTTCAATCGGCGTCACTTCTGTTGAGAAGAAAGCCATGCCGATCCTAATCCCACTCTCAATCCACCTACGATGACCTCTGCAGCTTATGTTTTTGCCTCTGCTTCCTCTTCCTCTACCAAAACTCCGGCAGCGGTGTCGGCGTCGGCGTCGGCATCTGGCAAACCCTAACATCCTTGGTTCTATTTTTGATCCTCTCCATCATCATCCCCTCGATCTCCCACTTCCTCCTCTCCTATTCCCCAACCCGCCGCTCCTTCGACACCATCGTCGAGCTCTCTATCACCGCCGCCTCCACCCTCTCCTACGTCACCCTCTCCCGTTTCATCCGTCGTTATGGCCTCACCGCTTCCTACCCTCGACAAAGTCCACAGCGAGAGTGATTACATTCGTCTCAGCTACACAACCCAGCTCAACTATCCTTCCGTCTCCTCATCATCGGCGACTCGTGTGCCATCGACCACTCAGCCGAGGTACCCTAGTTTGATTTCCCTATTTCCTTTGATGATTGCATATGTCGTGCCCTTTGGTTCTAGAGAATAGTCCTAGTTTTTTTAACACTTTTTTCCTTGACAATTGATGCTATTAGTTCGTTTGTGATTCGATGTATCGCTAAAAATTCTAGGGTTTTTGGATGTTCTTTTTGACGGTGATGATGCCTATTTTTTTAGGAGTTAGCATTGTTTTCATCAACTTTATTTAGTTAATGTGTGCCAATACCTAGTTCTGGTTGATAATTGGCATTGCAAATTCAACATCGGATTTATAAGCTTCAGTGAGAGCATTAGGGATATTGTTTCATTTTAATCTTTAGATAACCCGTCAAAAATGTATCTTGACATTTATGCTTTGTTTTTAGGGCCGTTAAATATTTTTGCTAGGTGGATTTTATGCTTGCTTTACTAGTAAAATTTTAGTACTTTCCTTCTTCCCTGTACGTGTTCTTTTCCTTTCTTTATGTATATTTTGTTTGGTATTTTTTAGAAGTGCAAGAAAAATTATTGTGTTTATCTGATTGATTGATTTGGGTTGTAGATTGTGACAAATTTGTTTTGGTTTTGAACTACTCAAAGGGCTTGGATCTTCATGCCAGTTTACCAACTCTTCATGCTGATTTTCCATGAATACCAAACTGTTTAGACTGCACTTAATTTGAAAACTGTGAGATGCATCTTCTTCTTTTTGTTATTGTTGTTGGTTTTTTTGAAGATTGTGGAATAACTACTAATTCCTTCTTGTGCCTTAGCTTCTGAATAATTGATATGTGTGTGTGTGTGTGTGTGTGTGTGTGTATCGCATGTATTTTAATCTTAATTTACTACTGAAGTAAGGCCAAGCCACAATTTATTTTCTTTCAGTTCAAACTATTTAACTTTTGAGTTGAAAATTCATGATTGCATTAATAGAAGAATAGGGACAAAAGTGTTGAGGTTATTCTGTTGGTAATGATGGTTTATGATGGTTTATGATGAGGAACATGCCTTTTTTTTATAACTAGTATAACTGTGAGTAGGAATTGATATGGTTTAGTTAAATTTAGTGATAGTGCATGATGAATGTTGAAACAGATGACACTGCGTTAATGTTGGAACATATTGATGCTTTTAATCTGTTTGTGTGCCATATTTATCTATTTTAGCTTTTTTTTCTTTTCATTTATTTTTCTTTTTTCATACTGTTGTATTTCTGTGACAAAAATTCCTCCTATGATAATCAGACTGGTTTATATGGGTAAACTTCATTGAAATTTGCTGATTTTTCATGCAACTTTTTTGTTGGGAAGATACCTCCTTGTCTTAAGTATCTGCCAAGGTACAATGTGTTAAACCAATTTAAATTTAAGCTTGTTTTCACTGAACTTCCTTCAGTTTTACTGGATCATTTGTACAGACTCAACATTTGGGGGAATTGTTTTCAAGATAAAGAGTCCATCAAGCTACATTCTACTAAGCAATGTAGGGTGCTTTTTGTTAGGATTTCTTGTCATTCTTCAATTTTTTTTAAGTATACTCTAATTAATAGCCTTCATTTTTGTCTCTAGGTTACTCTATGAAAGCTATGAATACTCCAATGTGGCGCCGAAATCGTTGTTCTGTCACTTAGTATTTCAGAGATTCAATGGACAACATATTTTTAGCTCGAGTTTCAGAATGAGGTAATTATTTCTTAACACGTTTCTGCAAGAAAAGAATAAATTGATCATTGTGTGAGGGAACTTTAATTTAGGTTGCAGATTTTTCAAGGTTGAATAATGAGAGCATAGCCAAGTTATTGGGGTATTGCCGAGAAAGTGAACCATTTTCAAGGATGCTTGTTTTTGAATACGCATCAAATTGAACATTATATGAGCATCTTCACTATAAGTGTTCTGTTATGGTTGCTTTAGTGACTGATACTTTTTATAATCTCAACAATAATATGTGTGGATTCATCATAGATGGTGGAGGATGCCAATTCTCTTGGCTAAGACGAATGAAAATAGCTATTCATATCGCTTATTGATTAAAATATTTGCACACTGAACTCCAGCCTCCATTTGCAATATCCGAGTTAAACTCTGGTTCTATGTATCTTACTAAAGATTTTTCTCCAAAGGCGTGCAATTATATTGCTAACACTCGGTATTAGAATTGCCTTGACCATTTGCTATTTACTGTATATGATGGTGTCTATTGTCATTATTGGCCTGGTGCCATATCTTTCAATGGACTCGGACACCCCAATTTCATCTGCGTTTTCTAGAAATTGTGTAGATTGGGCAGTGTAAGTAGGTCTTTTTAATTTTAGTGAATTCACGTAGCAGGTTTTTGTATAATGTAATAGGTTTTTGGTAATTTACAGGGATATAATTTTTATTTTATTTTTTTTTATTTTGCTTGAATTTTAGAAACATATTAAAGAGGGATTAATTTGTTTTAAATTTTTTTAAAAAAATTAATTTTTAGAAACGGATTAGAAACAAAATTAGTTTTGTTTTCAAAGCTGCATAATGAAAATAAAATCAAAAATATTTCGTTTGAAATCCTTTCCTAATTTTTGTAATGGTAATATTTTTGTTTCAAATATGTTTCTAAATTCATAAACGAAATTACAACGGCATTTAAAAATGAATTACCAACATAATTATTCTGTTTTAAATTTCAAAAGTTGGAAACAGCTAGGTTTTCATTTCTAGTCAGTTGTTAAATTTAGAAACTAAACAGTTTACCATTTCTAATTAAATTAGAAACAAGGGGTTTTGAAACAAATAAATTCTGTTTTAAATCTGTTTGTAAATGGAATTAGCAACGGATTAGAAATTAAAAATGCTGTTTTTAAGCTATATAATCTTTCTCATAGTGGATAGAGTAAATTTGAGTCAGGGCAACCAAGCAAAACAACAAATGTAATATCAATAATAATAATAATAATAATAATAATAATAATAATATAATAGGATAATAATAATAAGAAGAAGAAGAAGAAGAAGAATAGAATATGTTATATGAAAAATAATTAACAATAATAAGAAGAAATATAATAAAATATCAAAAATAATAATAATAAATAAATCAAAAAGTAAATTAGAAGAGCAAGAACTAGAAAAAGAATAATATATAAAAATAATAAGAAGCATAAGAAGAAAAAGGAGAAGGAATAATTATAATAAAAGAAGAAGAAGAGAGGTAGAATAAGAAGAAAATATAATAAAAATGAGAAATGCCGAGAAAAATAATAATAATAATAATAATAATAATAATAATAATAATAATAATGAAAGAAGAGAAGATGATAGAAGAAAATAAGATAGAAGTAATGACAATAATAATAATAAAACATGAAAATATTCATAAAAATAATAATAACAATAATAATAAATAAATAAATAAATAAATAAATAAGTGGAGGAAGAGAAGAAGAAGAATAAGATAGAGATAAGATAAAATAGAGACAATAATAATAATAGTAAAGTAAGAGTGAAAGATGAAATGAATAAAGAAAATATAAAAATAAAATATGAGAATAATATTAAATAAATAAAAAGCTGAACAAAGAAAAAGAAGAATAAATATAATATAATAAGAAAAATAATTAATAACAAATAAATTAGGAGAAGGAAGAAGAATAATAGAGGAAAAATTATAAATAAATAAGAATAACAAGTAATAATAAATAAATAAGAAAATAAATAATAATAATAAATAGTAATAATAGACTAAGAAGAAATAAGAAGAAGAAATAGAGAAAGAAAAAAGAACAAGAAAGAGATAGAAGAATAAGAAGAAAATAATAATAAATAATAAACAATAATAATAATAACAACAATAACAATAATAAATAAATAACAAGAGCAATAGATGAGAAAAGAATAATAAATATAATATATATAATTGATAATAATAATCAGAAGAAGATAAAGTAAGAATAAATACTAGAAGAAGAAGAAGAGAAGAATAAGAAAATAATAATAATAATAGAAGAAGAAACAATGAAAATAATAATAGATAAATAAGAAAGAGATGACAAGAAGAAATATAGAACATAATATGGATAATAACATTAATTAATTAAATTATTACAGTAGAAAATCGATAGATAGAATAAATAATAACGAAATATAAAATAATTATAATAATAATAATAATAATAATAACTAAATAAATAATAATAAGCGTAAGAAGAAGAAGAGAGGGAACAATAAATATAGTAATAAATAAGAAAAACAATTAATACAATAGATGATAGATTAATAATAATAATAAATAATAAGAATAATAATAATAATAATAATAACGTAATAATAATAATAATAATAAATAATAATAAGAGGAAGAAGAAGAAGAAGAAGACAGTGGTAAGAAGAAAATATGTTAAAAAATAATGATAAATTAATTATATGAAGTAGAAGAACAAGAAATTATCAGAAAAGCGTATCAAATATAATAATATAAGAAAATAATAATACAATAATAATAATAATAAGAAGAAGAACTAGATCAGAATAATAAGAAGCAGAGAAGAAGAAGAGTAGTAATAAGAAGAT
>NC_052488.1:11779279-11920985 GCF_009730915.1 Dioscorea cayenensis subsp. rotundata | reverse complement strand
ATTATATCGGAAGGAAGGGCGCTCCGCTACCTCTCGACTCACCCTCTTACTTTCTCTCCAACCTTGCTTTGTCTAACCCTTACGTTGTGTCACTCATCCACAAATGTTACCAACCCGGTATCTCGACCCAGTGTCACTCTGAGGAGAAATCATTCGACAAGCATTCAGATTGAAACTCAATTAGAAACATTGATTAACGGAAGCATAATAAAAGGTCAATGAAATAAAAACATCCTAGGGTTTACAAAATCCAAGTACCCACTAGGGGTTTAGCTCTCCAGTGGAGCAGATGCAATCAATAAAGAAATCGAAAGTAAAAACATGTAATCCATAGAAAAACCCCTCGTATTCGTAGTCGATGGTCTTGTTGGTGGCCTCGTCCTCTCAAAAGGTCCCCTTATCAAGCCAGGGCACATCTCACCGAATCGGTGCCGTCGAAAACTCTCCAAGCAACTATCTCCCAAGAGAATCGTGGCGTCGCGGCCGGAGAATTACTTGCAAAAAGCCTTGCCAAAACACCTCCTAAACCCTAGCCAGCTTGGCATCTCAAAAGATGGAGAAAAAGATGGGAAAGATGCTGAAATCGGGCTGAAAAATTGTTTTTAAATAAAATTTGGAATATGGCATCCACGCATCCCTAGTGGATGTTCCACAGCTCTACTGGAATTTCTACGGGGCGTGGGGATTCTCTGGAGTACAATTTTTGCCCGGCTATAAATAATGCTGCGCAACATTAAATAGCTATCATTGAGGTAACATAAGCGGGCACACATTTATGCCGTAGATAGCATCGCTTCATCAATAAAAGCAGGGTTCATTGGTGAAGATCTTGCTATCATTGTGATAAGTGCTTGTGTGAAAAGAATGCGAAGTGCTCTTTCCTTACATTAAGCATTACTTTCTCGGGTTTAGCGCTAATACATGTGTATTTGTATTCTTTTGTGCATGTAGGGTTGTGAAGCTATGTTTTAAGAAAAGAAGCCAAAGTTGATCATGTATGCACTATTTGGTGAAATCTTAGAAAGCAACAACGAGAAGACACAAGTGGGGCTCTAAGATACGTGAATGTGTGCCAACCTCCATGTATTCAAGCCATTACAATGAGTTGGAGAATGCGAAGGCGATCGCATATCGTATCCCAACTTGTGCAATGATAGCAAGATCTTCACCAATGAAGCTGTTTATTGAAGAAGCGGCGCGATCTATAGCATAAATGTGTGCCCGTTTATATTGCCTCGATAAAAATGGAATCGAGGAGTGTTTTTGAAGTGGAATCTGTGGCGGATTACGGCCACGAGACGCGTGTGGATGCCTGAAAATTCACACGTTTATGCTACAGCCCGTCCCCTCGGGGCAAAAAACACTCCAGAATCCACTTTTCATCAAGGCAACATAGCGGTTACGCGTTTATACCGTGAATAGTGTAACTGTCTTTAATAGCGGGTTCATTTGTGAAGATCTTGCTATCCTTTGCATAAGTTGGGATCGTCAAATATGATTGCCTTCTTACCACTCCAACTCATTGTAATGGCTTGAATACATGGAGGTTGGCACACGTTCACGTATCTTAGAGCTCCACTTGTGTTTCGCATTTGTTGCTTCAAGATTCCGACAAATAGGTGTGTTCATGATCTACTTTTGGCTTCATTTCTTAATACTTAGAATCCTGGCGTACATTCACAATTGAACACAAATACACATGCATGTATAGCGCTTAAACCCAATAAAAATCATGCTCATTGTAAGGAAAAAATACTTTGCATTCTTAACACATAAGCACTTATCAGGTTTTCAACTAAACCACATTGACGAAGAGCTTACTAGTATTTCACATGTTGGAACACATGAGTATGACTACCTTGTGCCCCTTAAATTTATGTGTTCGCTCGAGCGCGAGTGAAGGTTGCACACACTCACATGTCTTTGAGCACAACTTGTGTCTTCACGTTTGTTCAATCCAAGAACTTCATTAACAAATGCATCCGGGATCTTCTTTTGGTTCCTTTTTTGACAAGGTCCCCTTGCGTATATCCATAAGTGCGGGTTTGTCGAGTAATAACCGGGTGGCGGGTCGAATCCACGAGGGTAGGGGTGAAAATACTTAATTTGGTTCTTAGCTATGTGGAAGATCAATAGTGATTAGTGTGAAATTGATTCAATTCTCAATAATAAAAGAAACAAGTGAGAGAGCAAGAATAAAGAAAAGGGTAAGGCAATCGATAAAGATGGGGTACTCGGATGATGCTTCACCTAGGATAACCGTTTCAAGTGCAAGAACTCTCTATTATACCTCCTAATCAATACTATGGTGAGTCGTGGAAATCTTTACATACATAGTCCCAAATCTAAGGTCAACTATGCCTAACTCTATACATGTCCCGGAGGAGAAATCGAATAATCTCAACACCTCACTCTGCATAGAGTTGCAATGAGCTCTAGGGATTCAAGTGATAAATCTCTTCCTAAAAGTAGACCCTAACCCTTTGGTCCGGGGCGGAAGGTCCTTAGCCACAATTAAGCCCTAGATACTAAGATCCTCTCAGCGCTTCACTCCATTGCACGCAGCTAGGGCCCCGACGGAGGGTTCATCTCTTAGACCACTCACTCTATTATGGCCGCAAAGAACTCGAGGGAAATGGAGGTAGAATCTATCACGTCGGAGGAAGGGGACACTCCATGCCTCTCGACTCACCCTCTCAACCCTCTCCAACCTAGCTTTGTCTAGCAGCTCGTGGTGTGTCGCTCACTCACAAGGTTACCAACAAGAACTCTCAACCCTAGTGTCACTCTAGGGAAATGTTCATACAATCAAGCATTCAAGGTTGGAACTCACAATAAACATCAATTTATTGAAAGCATAATAAAAAAGTTCAATGAAAGCGAATACATCCTAGGGTTCACAATCACCCAAGTACCCAATAGGGGTTTAGCTCTCCATGGAGCTAAGTACAATCAAAAGAAATTGAATGTAAAAAGCAATGAATCCATAAAAGAAACCCCCTCGATGGTCATATCGATGGTCTAGTGAAAAGTCCTCTACTAGATGCGTCCAAGGATTAATTAAGTCCGGTATAGAATACGCCTCGATCGAGCTCCCCTACCAACCTTCTTCCTAATGGAATCACGATGTTGGAGCCATAGAACCTCTCCAAAACCTTGGCCAATACCCTCGAAAACCCTAGCCGAAACCCTCTACTTAAGTTGGGGAAAAGATGGAGAAAAGAATACTGAAAATCGGGGCTGAAATCGACTTTAAATAGAGTGTGGAATCGGGCGACTACAGGTGTGTATGATGTCACACGCCCTGTGGAATTTCCACCGGGCGTGGATAATTTCCCTGCGCTCAGTGTGGATTCTCTGTTCTACGATTTCTCGGCCGGTTGTGAGCAGTCTTTTGCTGATGTACTGCTCTGCTAGGAAATACTCCCGAATTCCATACTTTCATTGGGAGTAGCATAAGCGGGCACTGCGTTTACGTCGTGAATCACTTGCTTCTTCAATGATGTACATGTTGGTGGATCTCTTGTTCTTATATGCATAAGTCAGAATGCTCGAGTGTGACTATCTTTGTGCCCCTCAAATGAATGTGCTCACTCGAATACGAGGGAGGTTGGCACACACTCTAGCATCTCACAACTAACCTATGTCTTGGCGTTTGAACCTTAGCAAGATCTCCTCCAAAAATAGGTGCATTATGATCCACATTGGCCTATTTCCTTCATACTCGGCCTCACAACCCTACGCATAAAAAGTAACATAAAAACACACATATTAATGTAAAAAAACCTAAGAAAAGTAATGCTCAACATAAGGAATGAAAGCTTTGCATTCATATCGCACAAGCACTTGTCACTTTTCTTCCACAATTGTCTCCACAACCCTAAATACAAAAAAGCACACATATGTACACACGAATAAGCGATAAAATCTGAGAAAAGCAATTCTCAATTTAAGAAAATAATACTTCATATTACTTATACACAAGCACTTATTAGTGATTTTGCAAGTGTACGGGTAGTTAAGTAATACCTCATGGATGAACATAAAGGAGTCGTATTTACGAGGGAATGGTGAGGAGGCTCCTATTACTTCCTTTTCACTTATTCATAGCCTAATCATTTTATGCTTTTTCTTTAGTTCTACTTGTAAAAACAATATTAAATAATACAATCGAAGATATTGTTAAGCTCACTTAGAAGGAGTTAGGAGTATGTACTAAAGTTATCTTTATTATTAATTATTGTAAGGGGTTAAGTGTTAATCGTGTACTAGGTTCGAGCTGAGAATTCATAGGGGCTACTAGCCCCAATAAGACATATCGACTATCTAAATCACAAAGGAACTTAAGATGGAATTTCTTCTACCCCAGCCTCCTATAGTTGTCTTAAGTACGGGAATCCCATGAGAAATGACCAATCAGACCCTAAGCCTAAGTAACAATCAATCCTTAACCCAGAAATCTAGTTATGCCTAACTTCTTAGAACATGCATAGACCTATCATGGCATGGGCATCATCAATATGTGGGTATATCCTACTCATCCACATCAACATGTAACAATCAGTTAAGAACATTCACTGATTATGAAAAGTAGAGCAATTTATATTAATCAATCAAGATTCATAAATAATAACCGAGGGACCTAGACATATAATTCCTCTCGAATTAGGTTCTTATAGATTATACAAAACAAAGCATCAAAGCATAAGAGAATTATGAGTACAAATAAAGAATAACCGTTTATTGTATTCCTAGACTAACTCCTTCCAATAGTTCTATGAAAGTTGGAGATTAGAGGATCCCAAGATTGTCCAAATGACATTGTCACTCATGCTCCTCTGATGATAATCTTTGAAGATGCTTGTCATGCATGATCTTCTTTGATGATGGTCATTGACGTAGTCTTAAGAAATTCACTGGAATCCATTGGAATATGGAAGAAGCACTATTTCCCGCCACTAAGATCTCCAAAAATTTGACCGTCCTAGCTTCTTCAGCAAAAGAGTCCCCCAAAACATAGAGAAAACTAGGGTTTTATAATGATCGACACTGCCATAGCCTCAACATGGGTGTTAGGATGCCCATTGTGAGTAAGTTATTGCTGGTCTGTAGGTCACATCCTAGCACAGTCTTTCAGTGTTATGTGTCTAGACAAAGGACATTATGGGCTTCACAATAGCTATTGTTAGGCTGTTATGGATTTAGTGTTGCTACCAGTGAGCGTATGCTACCACGACTTGATTAAGGTAGTGGAAAGTGTAGACAACGGGTGTTGTGTGTTGCCATAACTTCCGTTGTGAGTCATAGTGCAGCCTTGATTCAGAAACTTGCTTCATTTTGCTTCAAAACATTCTCAAATTCACTTCTTTCATCCTAAAAAAGAAATAAAGGTCATTGTGAACAAAAGAATGAAATTTTGTAGTAATGAGATGATAGTCAAGTAGAGTTTCATTCTAAATGTAGTACAAATGATATAGAAAACATGATCAGTTTAGCACTCATCAAATATCCCCATACTTAAGCTTTTGCTTTTCGTCAAGAAAATAAAATTAATAAAAATAGAATATGTGATAAGTGCTTGATCTCAGAGAACTAAGTATGGAGTTTCAGCAGTAGAAGGGAACAATCAAATATATATGTGATAAGTGCTTGATCTCAGAGAACTAAGTATGGAGTTTCAGTAGTAGAAGGGAACAATCAAATATTATTACTTCACTTTCATCTATTTCATAGCGTAACAATTCAAATAATAAACAATAATTACATAAAGAGAAAGAACTAACTAGAATGAGTTCCAAACTACTACTATGCACAATTGGCATTCAAGGGAAAATGAAACACAAAAAGGGGTGATTTGGATAGTGAATCCCCCTAGGGTTATCATTAGGTCCTGAATTTAGAATTAATTGTTTAGTTGGTAGTTAGGCCAAGTGACTCCTAAAGTAGGTCAACCTCGATGGTTATGACGATTAACCCCTAATCCCATACAAGTATTGGGTCAGAATCACTTCAGCTAAAATCCTCCTATGATTGCATTACGCATGGAAATCTCTAATTAAGGTCCATACTCAAACTAGTTACAACCCGAATGTTGGAGGGTATGGAGAAATACCGATGTTCACGGCGTGTTATACATGAATCACTTCCAAGCTAAGTGTGTCTAGTACAAGGGCGATGGTCACGTAACCAAGTACAACCTAGAACTTGAACTATAGAGTTCTCATGCAATCGAACACATCAATGAACACAAAGCTTGAACTACAACTACAAGATTCCATAAAAGAAATACAACATCCAACAATAAATCAACAAAGATGATCATCCAAAATACAAATATACAGCCCTAGAGTTTATCATATCCAAACTAAAAATAAGTTAGTTCACCATGAAGAGGAACACTCATACAATTCAATGAATAAATAAATGAGAAAATAAGCAGAACTACTCCCTCTACACTACAAGAGAGTGCAATTTTCAAACAACATTTTCTTTTTCTAATCCATTGCTAAATTGAATCAGTAATGGATTAGAAATGAAATTATTCTATTTCTAAAGTATGTGTTGCTAATTTATTACAAACGAAATAACAATCCGTTGCAGACATTACACAGATTTATAGCAGAAATTAGTCCATTTCAAATTTTTAAAAATCATAATGGATCTTGGTCCGTTATAAAAATGTTGCTACATTCTGCAACGAGTATATTTAGATTACTAATCCATTTCCGCAATATATTAATGGATTTGCAATGGAATAATTACCATTTGGAAATTTAGAAATGGGCTTGCAGTGGAACATATTTTGTATAAAATTTGTTTTTTAAATTAGAAACTAAAATTAAAGAAATATATATGTATAATTAAACTTTGAAACAAATTAATATGTTTTGTAATCCGTTGCTAAAAACCTAAATAATTAAAATAAATATCACATTTATTTTCCATGATTGATTCAAATAATACCTCTTATGACAAATCATCCAATAAAAGCTAACAAAAATGATTTCATTAGCGCATTAAGATGTCCACTTTAACAAAACTTAAAAGCACGGTAAACAAATAACAAAAATAAACTACAGACTCATCTGCTTGGTAAAAATATCGCGGTTATTTCTGAGCTAGCATATGGTCATCTATGAACCGAGAGGCTCAAAGGATCCTATACTCGAAGTCCATCATCATATCATGCATCGATGCATCATTTGATTACAATACTCATCCTCCTCTCCTCCCTCTCATCTTGTGCACACACTGCTTTGAAGCCCATTGTTATCATCCGCTTCCATCTCGTCTTGAGACTCTCTTGAGGCTAACTTTATTTTTATCTTGTAGTTTGATCCATGATCTCCTACCTGGTGTGTATTCATGTAACATGCAACTCTTTGGATGATGTGCACCTGTAGATGAAAAACAAATCGACAATATCCTTGTGTTTGCACTGACATTAGCATGTAGGCCCACGATGACCTATGCTGTGAGATGAGTTTTGCGACCCAGTGCTAGATAAAAATAGATGCTTGGGATAAAACTCCATAGATCACGATGTTTCTTTTTCCTCCTCCACGAGCTTGAAGGAATATGTGCTTTTGTCTACAATAGAAAGCTCATTAATATCTTCTTACATTTGCGATGCTACGATCGCGAAGGTCGAAATAACGATCATACTGACAATAAATTTGGAAATCAAATATTGTGATTAGCACAATAACAAAAGATCACGAGATGTAAACAAAGTAAAGTTAAAAATAAATTACTCATCTATAGCTCAAATATGCATGAAGAGATTATTGATCTGTTACCTGTGATAGCCCGAGCTTTTGCATCCAATAAGCTCGGAGGTACCTTTTTGTATGTGTGCGACTTGGGATGCTCGTATGCAGATAAGGTGTCACAACCAAGCCTCGATCGCTTCCACAATAATATAACTTGTATTAAAGTTAAAAGGTAATGTTAGAGTGCGGAGAATAGTTACTTTTCGCATAAAAAGTGAAAATGTATTACCAATTTACTCTACATGACATGTAGTAAATATAGCCTCTGATCTTTGGGATATACCGAGACCAGGGTCTTCAACATAGTAAGATGATTTTCCAGAAATTTTTCAGGGCTTGAGCTCTAAGCTTCGAGAGGAATTCCATGCTTCATTTCCATCTTTGCGCGATGTCGGTCATCCCGCCCTGATGTTTTCTTTTTATGTTGATATTTTCTAATGGCAGCAGCATCAATGATCTATAATGTTACGACTTTCGTTGCCATGCCATCTTCATGATATATGACATTTGACTCATCGCGAGATGAAGTGTACGCGCAGTTTTAACATGAAAATGAATATATATTATATTAAAACTATATATATTTGCATAACTTAATCAATTGGAGAATTCACATACACATAGAGTTGGTGGCATAAGGTATCATAGAGATTGAGTACCAACATCAAACTGCTTATCCCCTCCACCCATGTCGTTTAATTGAGAGTAGATGAGTATCCAAATCATATTATATTAAATAGAGATTGTGACAAATGTAGAGGTTCATGCTTGTAATCATTCTGCGTTAGCTTCGTCCACATCTCCTTCAATATATTTTGTATAAGAAGAAATTAATCGGAGTTAACTATTTCCCAGTTGATTAGATAGTTAATTATTGTTTTAGACTCTTGATTGTGAAATAGATGAGAAAGAGTAGTTTAAACCTAAATGAAAGAAAATCGTTTCCAAAATCTTTAAATGAAGTTGTCATTACGCCTCTTGTTTTCTAAATGAAGGTTTTACCCACAAAGCTTTCGTCGATCTCATCTTATCGGTGATTGATTAAGACAAGAAAGTTAGAGATTAGCGCACCTACACTAAAAAAAAAAAAAAACAAAACAAAAAAAAAAAACACCAAACAAAAAAACAACACAATATAATAATTACTAAACTAAAAATCAAAATTCCATTAAGAAGCCTTTCGTTTCTTCAGAAACATTCTTCTAACAATGTCACTCCGTCCATTCTTTCCTTAAAGATGGTCGATGTGATTCATCGAAGCGTAAACTTGTCGGAAGGATGACAAACTATAAATAAACAAAGACAATAACAACCAAATATAAAGTCAAAAATAATAAATAAAATAAATTACTTGCATCAAAACAATTTCACATAAAAACTATTAAAAATTTTAAACTTACACTCTATTCACTACTTGTATGTGCCTTTTCCCCAAATTTGTCAGCATGGGTCACGCCATCCATTGATGATGTTTAATTTCCACCAACATGTGCAATAAGAAAATTGCCATCATGAGTGTCACCTCCACCCGAGCATAAGGACTACATCAACAGAAGATGATGACAACCCACTAGATGGATGACCAACAGGTGTAGATAATGGACGGGATAATCACGCTGGTGTAGAAAGTAACATGTGCTAGAGTCCACAGTGTCATGGAAGTTGAACCATCCTGATGGTCATCGTGTAGAGGAGTCTCTTGATCTCGCAGCGAACGCGATATGTTTAAAGCGATCGAGTATCCCTCACGTAGAAACTCTTCATGACCCTCTCTCATCGTGCCCTGAAATAATCACTACAGATCGGGAATCTAGTATATATACACAAATAGAATACAAGTACAAATTATTATATATATATATATATTTAATTTCATTATTATTACCCACATATAAGTTTTATTTATAGATTTACCTTAATTTATTGACTACCGCTTTCAATTTCTGCAAATTCATCATGTTCATCCCCTTCATCATTACTCTCTGATTCAAATAGGAGTCTCCCTCTCACTTTCTACTTCTTCATCATCTATTTCAATATCTTCCCCATTTGATCATTTTAGAGACTGCTCTCGCATCAAAAATCATTTATGGCTATTGAAGGGGCTTCCATTTCATCTTGTTGAAAAGATGCTTCACATGATTATGATGTTGTCTCAGGAACTTGTTTAGGAAGCTCTACAGTGGATCTAGCTTTTACTTTGAATACTGCCCACCAACCAACTTTGTCACGCCTTTTAAGCTAGGGTACATTGTATAATTAACTTGTATTGCTTGAATGGCAAGAACAAAAAGTTCATATTTCTTGAAGAACCGCTCATGGTTGACGTCAATTAGTTTATATTGTAAATGACATTTTGTTCCCACATTTGGTGTTGGATCAAACAAATCACATTTAAACAAATCACATTTGGTAATCCACGTACTCTAAGCATTCAACCTCCCTTTAATTCGCCCAGTAGTAGTCATTTTCATATGCAGTATAGTTTGTACCCTTTATGCATACACCACTATTCATTGTTGTGCTATATGAATTGTGACTTGTTGTATGAAATTTATAACCATTTACTATGCATCCACTGTAACATTTATAGCTTCTCAGTGGTCCTTTTGACAATTCCTTTAAGAATTGATTGGAAATATTTTTAGAAGGGTCCTGTGCAAAATTGTAGAACCATATTACAAATTCATTCTAATTTCTCATCAACGTGTCTGTCTTCAATGTGAGAAAACATTGAGCTTAAGTCATCAACATAGATACTTTACATTTTAAAACCACACAAAAAAAAGTAAGCATAAAGTCAAAAGCAAACTAAGGCTTGAATTCAAAAAATAAACTGACATACTTTATGAATGGTTGCACTTCTGGACAATTTAATAAAATGTATATATATAAAGTGCCAAATATTCTTCTTCTGACATATACTTGATTCTTGATCTTCCTAATGTCCTTCCAAGACATGTGAAAATTGATAAATTTCCAGGGCATTCTATTATATCTTCTTCAATGTCTACATTACATGGCACCTTTTTGAAGTCTTGCCTTCACATGTGTTCGAAAATAATGTGTGCATAATAATGAAGCTCTCGACTCAAGTAGGCATTACATATGGAGCCTTCTACTTTAGCTTTATTCCTGATTATTCTATCTATATAATTTTTGAGATACCTACAAAGTTCCATTTATAGTGTGAAGTAGTTAAACATTATTTATGATAAGAGGATACACCAATAAATTATATGTCTCACTCTTTTCAAATGGATACATCCACCGATAATGTACCGGACCCGCTATCTATGCTTCATAAGCCAAGTGCATCGGAAGATGTTCCATTGAATAAAAAAAACTTGGAGGAAACATACACTCAAGCTTACAGAGGATTAAAGGAATTTCTTCATTAAGCCTTAGCTATATCCTCTTCTCGTGATACATTTTGAAGTGAGCTCCTTGAAAAATTTACTCAATTCTGTTAATGCCCTCCAAACAACTGATGGAAGAAGTTCCTTGATTGCTATTGGAAGTAACCTTTGCTTAAAGACATGACAATCACGGCTTTTTCAGGTAAAAGCTTTCAACATTTTCGCATGTCAATACATCTACTCATGTTTGACGGTATATCCATCCGAGAATTTAAGATTTTGAAGCCATTCGCAAAGAACAAATTTTTGATCATGTTATCCAAAGTATAACATGCTTTTAGATATTTCCCCAAAGAGCATCAACTCTTTCTAACTCAAGCCGACAACGTAGATTCTTTCAAATCTTCTCTTGATTTAGCATTGTCTTTCATCTTCCTTCTCGATTATCTCATCACAAAGATAAATATGTTCTCAAACACATTTTTCTCAACATGCATATCATCAAGATTGCGACGGATTAGATTTGTTCACCAATAGGTAAATCCCATGCTACATTTTTCTCCGCAGTCTTAGTAATGCGGTCATTGGTCTCATACGCACTAAAGATCCATGACCCTCTTTAGCTTTTTAGATCTTGTATTTTCTTTTAAGGATCACTAGTTTCGATAGCAGGTGAGCCATTTTTGTGACTCATTCTATTTTTAAGAAAAAAGTGTTTGTTCTTTCTAAATGGATGATTAGAGGTAAGAATTTGTCTTGATTATCAAACCATGACCGCTTCCCCTTTTGTTAAAGTAAATGCATATGAATAATCCCTTACGAGTAGGGACATGCTCTTCTACCTACAGTGCTCCATCAAGACAACATTGAAAATGCTGAGAAATCACTTATGGTCCACATAAGTGCAGCACGTATTTAAAAATTATTCTTTCTTGAAGCATCATATGTTTCAGCTCCAATTTCCCCCAATTGCCTCAATTCTGCAATGAGAGGTTGCAAATACATATTCAACATATCTTTTGGATTTCTTGGGCTAGTAACTATCACCATTAGGAACATATACTCCTCTTTCATACACATCAAGGTGGCAAATTATAAGGAGTAACAATTATTAGCCGAGAGGAATACTATTGACTTGACTCCGCTCGAAAAGGTTGAATCCATCGGTGCACAACCCCAATCTCACATTTCGACTTTCTGCTACAAATGAAGGGTGGGTGCTATTAAAATGCTTCCATGCAGGGCAGTCAGAACAATGATGCATCACCCCTTCTTCAAGCTCATGCTCCGCATGCCATCTCATTTCTTTTGTTGTTGCATTTGATGCATATAATCTTTGTAGCCTTCCTGTTAAAAGAAAGTAATACATTTTCTTGTATGGAATATGTTTCTTGTTTTTAAATGAGCTACATTGTCGATGTTTATACCTAGGATGCTCACAAATTTTGCAAGTCATCCATTAAGACAACAATGAATTTTCTCAACCGGTAGACCCAAGCCTTGAACTAACTTCTTTGTGCTGTAAATGTTACTTGGTATTGCATTATCGGCCAATCATATTTCTTTCAAAAATTGACAAAAGTCATTGAAACATCTTTCAAATAAATGATGTTCTGCCTTTATATCTAACATTCTTGCAACCGCTGATAGTTGTGAGTGATTTTCACAGCATGGACAGAGCTCTTGGTTAGCAGCTTGTAATATATCAAACAATTTTTTAGCTAATGCATTTGGAGGCTCCTCCATATAAGTAGGTGAGAAATCAAGCCCTTCAGCATCTATGACCATTTGTTCATATATATTATATGATGATGGTCCAGCACTTGTAACCAGTTTATCATGAGTGTCTATATATGGTTCATTAGGTTCTCCATGGTGAATCCATTGGTAGTAGTACCTTGCAAATCCATACTTCATTAGATGATACCTAACAATATTTTCATCGCAAAATGCACGATTTTGACATTTGCGATGATTACATGGACATTTGATTTTAATTCCATCCATACATTCTGGGTGCATTCTTGCAAACACAATGAAACCATTGATACCTCGTAAAAAATCAAGGTTTAGAATACCATCTTTAAGCCTAACATACATCCAATTCCTTTATGAATTCATTTTAATAAGCATTGTGTAATAAAAGAATGTAATCAGTGAACATTGTTGTATATCTAGTGGCATGAAATATCATATACATGTACCCTATTAGAGTACGTAAAAATCAATTTTTTTAATTCATAAAAATAAAAAAATACATAGTACTTACATTTGCAAAGTGCTTCCCTTGATTATATGCCAAATTACCAATATTCTGAATAAGATAACCAAACACGTCAAATGGTAGCAAAGAGAATTTAACTAATCCAGGTGCTACAACACAATGCGAAAGAAAAAAAATAAATACTGCAGAAAAGTTTAAAATTTTAAAGTAAAATTTATAATTTTTCAGCCAATTAAAAAAAGTGTCTATTTTTTTTTATATGTTCTTAGACTTTTTTGTAAATGAACACGACCTGAAGTGAAAATGTAAAAGATTAAATTTAGAGAATAGGCTTTTCAAAATATCTTAAAAATTAATTAAAATTTGTTACAGTTTTGCAAACCGGTCCGGTATGAGAACCAACATTTTGAAAAATTAAACTTAATATGCTTTGTTAATTATTTTAGAATATTATTTATATATCCTTATTATATCAAACTAACTTTTTATTATTCATAATATTATTTATAGTATTATATTCTAATTTAATACACTAGGGTCACAAAATATTCTTTTACTTTATATATATATATATATATATAAGGTTAAAATAAACCATCTCTTATGTCCAAAGAGACAGTGTGACAACAGATCTACCAAACATATTACTTGTTATCACTTATCAGACCAAGTTGAAACCTTTTATTTAATTAGTTTCAAATATATATATATATATATATGAATATTTTTAAATATAGGAAAGTAACTAATTAAAAATAGGGAAAATTACTGTTCACCCCTCGTAATTTTCAAAATTTCCCAAAAACCCCCTCCTACTTTTACACACCCCGGACAGCCCTTCCGTTAGTGTTTAACTTCCCTTTTACCCCCTACCGTTCACTTCAAATGGGTCCATCGTCCATGTTGTGAAATCCCATTTTTGGCCTTGAAAATGGTGGGAAAAGAAAGCACCAAATCACATCATGTTCAACCTTTTCAAGGGCTTTTTTTGGTTCTCGATAGACAATGCCCTAGGAGTTGCATTACATCTTGTTGTTCTCCTCATTTCTCCTCATTTGAGTTGTTCGACTTAAGTTCCTCGCGTGTCAGAATACGGTGAGAATCTCTTCATTGCTATCGCTTGACCATTCCAGCAGTGTTTATTATGGCAGCTCATTTGTGGTAGTCTGGGTGAAGTTTATCATACCCAAATATATAAATCGATTTCTCCAACAGAAAATGAAGTTGATTTTCATCGGATTGGTCAAGTGTACTCCATCTTCAAATGAGATGTAGTCGATTTTATTGTCGAGACAGAGCATGTGCCATTGTCGCTCTCGCTTGAAAAACGAGTTCATTTCGCTGTAAAGTTCTTCTCGTTTATGGTTATCTATTTGTATATTTTAAATACTGTTTAACTATTTGCTATTACCCGCTTAAATATATTACCAATATGTTTAATAATAGTCATCTCCGCTTAACTTTATCTTTACATGTATAACTATTCATATTAACGGTAAAATTCTCAAAGTCTCGCAGAAACGGTGATCTTTTTCGCTTTATCCGAATTGATGCCAGTGGCACGCATGGCAGATGGCAGTGGCAAAGTAGGGAGTATCCTGCATAAGAATTAACGACTGCATTAATTCTTATTCACTGTAATATAAATATCCCGAACACCCGCTCGCTGTCATCGACCATCGTTGGTCCATCGCAGGCTTAACTTTTTTTCTCGGATATGAAGAGTCACCGCTCAGGACTTCGCACTCACAAATAACAAGGAAGAACCCTTCCCATGGACAACCACTCCTCGTCGTCCCTCATCATCCTCCTCCTCCTCTTCCTCCTCGATATTCGCTTCCTCGTATGATATTCGCCGGAGTCGATCGAAAATCAAGATCAACTCTATCCGAAAGGATGTCTCGCGGATCCTCCTTATCTTGAGAATCATCACCGTAATCACGCAACAAGTTAAACTATTTTTCACGCCCAAGTCGAAATACTCGTGATAATCGCCCTCAATGCGCAGGATTCTCCAAATGTGGACTGACGGGCAAGCAATTAAGCGGGTATTTTGACTTGGGTAAGAAAAGAAAGTTTTCACTTATTGTGTGATTGCGGAGGATTCTCTAGAGGAGGGAGATCAGGAAACATCCTTTAAGACGGAGTTGATATTTTTCACTTGAAACTTTTTGTTACCGTTTAAAAACATTATGTTAGTGTACAACTATTATGTTCTGTGTTTAACTATCAGGATCTTCACTTAAGTCAGACCATGACACATTGATTAATAGACGTTTTCATGAATGTGTTTGTTTAACCTTTTTTTAATGTTGTACGTTGTGCAGGTTCAAGTTGATGCGCATGTTATGCAACCGCCGTGAGCATTCGAATGTACAGACACTTGTTTCGTTCTACGAGAGTCGAGTCGTGAGTGTCCAAAGTCTGAGAAGACGTTGTAAATGTTGTAAATGTTGTAAATGTTTTATAAATAAAATGAAACAAGCTTATTTGAATGTGAACTTCTGAAATTTAAACAGAGACCTAGTAAAAACAATGTGGGAAACAAAAGAACGTCATTGTAAACAATAGAAAAAGTTAAACAATACTCAAGTTACTCTTTAAACAATGACAACGGTGTTTAAGAAAATACGTAAAGATGTTTAAACAGTGACCCAAGAGGTACCCATCTTCAACGCGATGTCAATGAAAGCATTCAATTTAAACAATAACATATATTTTAAACAGTTTAATCACTATATTTAAACGGTTTACGTATTATTTAAATGATATAGAAGTTATTTAAACCTGTAATCGTTATGTTAAACACTATATGTATCTGCTTTAAATATAAAAAGCCCGACGCTTTAAAACAGACACTCATGTCGAGCGATGACAATACGCCTTCATCGCGAGCAATGGCATATATTTTTACTTTTTTGCCTTTGGGATGGTGGGAAAAATACCGCCCAATCACATCACATCTAGTCTAACCTCTATGCACTTTTTTGTCTTCATCATGATGCTGATATATATATATGCACTTTTTTTGTTTGCTTATCCGATCACTGCTTTGTTGTTTACATCTTCTTCTTCTTCTTCTTTCTTCTTCTTCTTCTTCGGCTTATTTTTTTGTTCTTCATTTCATTTGGTTTGTACGATTTGGTTTTCGACCGATATATTATGGAGAGTTTTTGTGGTATTGCTAGATTCAACGGGGAGGGAAGAGTGCTAATGTTCACGACTCGACTTTCTGGGAGTTGGTGTTAGCTGAGATATGTGAGCGATGGGGTCTCAAGTTTCTCTTGTCGTGGTTAAGTTCATCACACCGATGGATATAAAATGGTTCGCCCAATAGAAAACGATGTTGATTTCACGTGGATGTGTCACGTGCACTCCATCTTCAAATGTGTCAGTAGTTTATCTTGTCGCTCGAGACGTAAAAATGTGCCATTGCTCGAATCCTAATGAAAAATGAGTTTTACTCGTTGTAAGTTCCTTCTCTTTTAATTGTTCCGGATGTCCCGGGGTCATTAGTGTTTAAATATGTCCGCTCACTAGTTAACATCTTGTACTAGTCGCTTTATGTTATTAGTTAATCGCTAGTATTTAATTTAACGCTTTAAATATTGTCATTATCACTTAAACATTATATTCTCCGCTTAACATATTGATCTTTTCATTTGATTGAAGTGTTGGCGGAATTCGTGATTCTCGCGAGTGCTCCCTGCTCATCTCCATGGTGACCCGCGACGCTGTGGGATGTCTTCCTTCCTCGCCGATCATTCTCAAGGCTGTCGTTGGATATTGGACAACGCTTTTGACTGATGTCAAACATTTCAGGGATGTACTTCAAAATCATGCAATCAAAAGGAATTTTGACTTCAAATTCATAAAGAACGAAAAACAACGGGTGACTGTGGAATGCGTTGCTGATGGTTGTCGCTGGCACTTTCATGCATCAAAAGAGTATAACAAAAAAATACTTTTCGAATCAAGACAATCAACCCGTCACACACTTGCGGTGGTGGCATAGGTTCGGGGTCACATCCGAAAGCGTCCAAAAAATGGGTTAGCGCACGAGTGATTCGTAAGCTCAAGGACCGCTCCCTCGTATAAGGCCATCGACATTCGTGATGACATGTTGCGGAACATGGTGTCCATATACCATACAAGCGGGCTTGGTTGGGGAAAAAGAGCATGCCCGGTGGTCCTCGACTACGGTGACATCTCGAGCTATGATCTGCTTGCTTTTGGTATGTGGATAAGGTGGCGGAGACAACCCAGCAAATGTGCGATCATGGAAAGAGACGGTGATCGTTTTAAACGTGCATTCTTTTTTTTTCAGCGCGTGTATTGTGGGATTCAAGAGGGCTTACAGCCACTGCTATTTCTCGATGGTACCCACCTCCTTGGAAAATATCGGGTACACTCATCGGGTGCCACGTGGAAAGATGGAAACAATGGTTTTTTTCCATCGCCGCTTCTGGTATAGTCGACAACGAGACCGATGCCAATTGGACTTGGTTCATATCTAAGTTAGGCGATGCTTTATACGAGGATGGAGATTATCATGAGATAATCACCTTCGTGTCCGGACAGTCCAAGGGCCTTGTGAGTGCAATTGCGAGAGTCTTCCCTTCTTCGCCACATGCATACTGTCTTCGACATTTGGAGGCCAATTTTATGAAAGCCAATGTCAAACTTAGGAAGGCATTGAGGGATGAGTGCTGGTCTATATGCTTCCGCATTGCGTGGGCATCCACGGCTAAAGATTTCGATGATACCGTGAATGAACTCGCAGCCACATCACCCGAAGCTCATCACCGGGTTGATTAATAAATCGGATATGGCACATTGGTCGAATTATCTCGCTCGAGAGTGATCATCGGGGTGAGATGTATTCAAACGTCGATGAGTCGCTCAATGCTTGATCAAGGAAGCTCGTCATTTTCATCGGGGATTTGAAAAATGGTCGACTCCATAAGGTCTGCGAATGTTGGTTTACACTTAACATTTAGTGTTACCATTTAAACATTCTCAATCATTGTTTAATTACACTTGTCTGACTTTAAATATTAATCCTTTTGTTTAAGTATTTACAATAATGTTTAAACATGTTTACGAATTATTTAACCATCAATCGCCTTTGTTTAACCTTATTTGCCGTGTTCAAGTCGATGCGCATGTTATGTAACCCGGGCGTGAGCAAGTTTAACAAATGGGAGACCCTACTTATGCCCGCACATACATTCGAAGGTAGAGATCATTGTTGAGGGACAGTACGAAATCTTCGTGTTGGTCGTCATGTGTCGATGATCGTTACGAGCGATCGACCGACTGCAGAGAACTCTCGAGATCTCGCCATCGTAACTTGTTCATGTCGAAGGTGGCAAGTTTATGGTATCCCTTGCAAACACGCTTGCTACTGTAATAATGCGCATGCACACCAACGACATCGATTTATTAGCGGTACTTCACCGCCGACAATTACAAACCGGCGTACAAGGAAGCTATATTCTCCATACCGACGACGATGACAGCTTTCGACGGAAATCGTGAGCTTCGCTTTGCGATCGCTCGCGATGTAGAAGCGCACTGGGCGCCCGCATCGAAAGAGGATCGAGTCGCAGCGCTTTGATGTCCGCGAGTTACATTGCGGTCACCGCCATGGATCCGGTCACAATCGACGATCTCAGTAATGAAACTCGTCACGACTAGGCATTGTAAACAATGCCGACGCATGATGTGGAAACATTGTGTATTAATGGGCAATCGTCCATATTTAAACTCTTACTCTTTTACAACGAATTGAATGTATTTAAACAAAAGACATTGTTATTTTTAAACGGATACAACTCGTAATTTAAAATATTTCAACTGATGTTTAAACGATATATGGTATATTTAAACAATGAAACGGAAATGTACATAATTACAACGTAAATTAAACAATGAAATGAAACTGAATGGAATTTAACCTGCCTTACAATTGAAAACAAACAAAATTTACATTGAAATATACAAGTCATGTTATTCCGAAACGAAAACAATGAATTGAATGTCCAGGTTTACATTCGAAACAAAATTGACATTGAGATATACAAGACATGTTCTTCGGTCACAAATCTTAACCCGCTTGTGACGACCCCCCTTTGTCATGGACGCCGGCTGCCCTCCCCTCCTTAAATATGCGGGTAACATATCTTAATCTGAGGTAAGGAACGTCTGTCTGCGGTAGCCGTAACTTCTCACCCAAAGTAATTGCTCGATAAATCGCATGACGTAGACGGCGCAATCGACGCTTCCTTGTTTCGGCGGGGGTTTCCATGTCGGCACGAGTGGGTACTTTTTGCCGTCGCGACTCGCGAACTCCATATCGACACAATTGTCGAATAGATTCCTACTGTCGAGATATGCAAGTTGAGATTAGAATACCGATTAAATACCAAACACTATTAATCGGACATAATTAAAGAACTTACCATGTCCAACGCGTCTTTATCGTACCTCGGACATGAAGAATAATGCCTGTATTCTTGTTTATCATTGTCGAGGACGACGACATGGAAGTGGCCATTCATGATTATCGGGAGGATGACAATTTGAACTTCGTGTAGGTTGCGCACAGCATCCCCGACCATAGCCATAATTGTTTCATGTGCGTCGTCCTGCTTTGACATAAAAAGCGCAAGCGGTCTGGTGATGGAGGCGCGCTTCTGGTAAGGATATGGCTCTTTGCTCAGCGACTTTTGTATAATACATACGAAAATGTCCATCACATCATCTGTGACCATCTCCTTCCCCTCAAGCAGCGTGTACAATTTGTCCCGTGTGGTGCTGACAGCGTCATTCTTCCACACGACAGTGCTGAGGTTAAACGATAACATATATAATAAGACCATATTGTAAATGTTTAAATGATATTATCAATTGTTAAATGATATTATATATAATTAAACGTTAAGTTGAAAACTTAAATGATAACATAAAGACATTAAACACCATTAGAAAAATCGTTAAACACTATAATAAAAACTTTAAACACTATCATAAAAACTTAAGACTTACCCGTCCATAGAGCAGTTGAGGAAGATGCTCATCAACTCCTGCTCATATTTGTTAAGACGAGAAAGGCCAACCCATTTTTTTTTTTGGGAATAAAAGCTTTTCGAGCCGTCTGGTCCCATTGTTGGTTGGCCTTGATCATCTCTCTCGTTGCTCGGTCGGGGTCTTCATGGGGCACTGCCGTTGCACCTTCACAGTGTACAGCACCAGCAGCATCTTCCTTCGATGCGAGGACGACTGCGACAGCATCAACTGCGGACACATCCTTACATGGTTGTTCTTGTTGTGGGATTGTGCCTGGCTTCGATGCGAGGATGACGGCGACAACGTCAACCGCGGACACATCCTTACATGGTTGTATTTATGGTGGGATTGTGTCCTGCTTCGTTGCGGTACTGTCGGCCACGGCCACGGCAACAGATTCAATGATCTTCTCAACCGTGGCCACGACGACAGCATCATTGGGAGACACACCCTTAGCTTGTTCTTGATCTGCAAGGATTGTGTCCATCTTTGATGCCCCAATCTCGGCAACCGGTTCCACCGGGTCCATTGATTCATTAAGAAGAGAGTTGACGGCCTTCTCAACCGTGGCAACGGCCACATCATCGACGATGTCCTCCACCGTCATGGCCATGTCATCAACGGCGACAGCCTCAGTAACAGCATCAGCCGCCGATGGTGTTGCTATTGTTTCATCGTTAGCCGGCGGTGGAGACAGAGGCAGTATTGTTCTCCTCTTCTTCGCAAGTCTCTTCGAATGTGGCCGTCTGGGGATGACTTTCCCGATGATGTCGTTATCAAATTCCGACGCCTCGTTCGTCCCGGGTGCTTCAGTTCTTTGGAGGGATGACGCAGTCGGTTGTGAATGTCTCTCCAGTGCCTCAACACGAGCGACAAGCTGAGGAAACTCGGTCATCAATATCTGGCACGCCTGCATAAGAGTTGCGGTGACATCTTCGCTTAATGTCGCGGTTGAGCGCCACGGTCCGGAGGGGCTGCCATGGTCGGGGGCTCGCCACAATCGGGGACCGCCATTGTCGTGGTAGGAGGGGTTGTTGCAATCTGCCGGGGTGGGGAGGGCTTCTCCGGCGCTGAGGATTGCGTGTGCGTGGTGGGGTGGAAGTAGGAGAAGCTGCGTCGAGCAGCGCACGATAGAGGTCGCCCTCTCATCCCGCCTTGAGCAAGTGGTTCCCGGAGCAATAGCATCCATCCGTCGGTTGGCCCCAATAAATATTTCTTCTTGAAGATTCGTCGGAACCAAACTCGGGGAAACTAACATATGTAAACCAAACAATGTCAGCGAAATCAGTCATTTTAAACTGTAAAAACTATATTTAAACAGATTGGTTATATATTTAAAGGTTATAGAATATATTTAAACGGAGAACAAAATATTTAAACCAGTATGAATAGATTTTAAACGGTAAATACTAAAGTTAAACACTAAATAATATGTTTAAACATTAAAGACTTATGTTAAACATTGTCCATGATTTATTACCTCTTTCCCATCGAGCGATGACAAGCTGGTTTCTACCGTCGCTTGCTTCCGGTAAGTACTTTCACCGTAGCACAGCATCCTTGGGATCTTGCCAAAACAAACTTTCTTCCCCGTTCCGGTCAGCTCGTAAAACCAGACGTTAAGCGCGACCGAGCAACCCTTAATGTACCCTGTGTTGGTTTTTCTTCCCGGCGCATCTATCTTGCACTCGGGTAGCTGCTTGGGGAATATCCTCCATAAGCCACTTGTGCGTCACCTGCGCCCATGCGTATCGCCCCATGGCTGGTAGATCATCGACATAATCAACGATCCAGTTCGGAACCGAGCATGACGTATTTGGGAAGAGGACTGTACCCATGAGGTACACCATCAGGAGTTTGACAAAATTATCTTCTTCTCCCCTCTGTCGAACAAGTTGCACCAGAGTGCTCTTGATGGAGTCTCTGTGTCTCTTGTAGGTTTTTGATAAATACCGCCCTTCGAACGCTGACCTGGTCTTCTTCTTGTGAAAGACGACTGCATCACCATCGCAACACGGACCAAGAACGAGGGCCACATCTTGAGGCCTGAAACTCAGCAGGCTTTCCCCGATCCTGAATTTATTGGTGCGACCATCGTACCTTTGCAAAAGAGAATCAAGAAGAGCCCTCTCTTGGTATATAGCTTCCAGCTCAGTGAATGCTGCGAACGGTGTCCTTCGAATAATCTCCTAGTGTCGAGGGGTCATGTTATCTTTCAATTCAGCTAAGGTCTCCACAACCGGTGTCAAATAGCATCGCCCATTAACTAGGTTGACCGCCATAATCACAAGCCTGCGACAATAACAACACATTCAACATGCAGTATTGACAAAAGTTTAAGCGGAAATATAAGGTTTTAAACGGTAACCTCTCAGTTATTAAACAGAGATATCAAATGTTAAACAGAGACCCATTTTCTTAAACAGAGACGGGAATACTTAAACAGAGACAACAAATTTTAAACTGTAACATCTCATTTCTTAAACGTCAACCTCATTTGTAAAACTGCAACCATATCAAACGAAAGGGGAAATGTACATTATAAATATTACACAAATCATAACAATCGAAAAAACTATTTCGATAGTGTATACATACGAAAATGCAAAACAAAACAAAACCCTAGCCGAGAAATCTCCCTGCAAGACTAACAAAACCCCAGCCGAGAAATCCCCCTGCAGACTTCAATATCTTCCAACAAAAACAGGAGCACAAAACAAAACCGAAAAATCTTTCTTTGTAACAGAACTGTTAACATAAAACCATACCCAATACCTTAGATTGCGAACTGATGAAATGCCAACTAGTTGCGCGGGGGACTTCTCCTTCGAGATACCGGTGGAAAGGGAAAAGCTGATGAAATGCCAATTACAGAGGCTTCGCCGGTAGAGACAACTTCGGAGACAACTTCAGAAATGGAAAAGCTGAAGACGCGAGTTAAGAAAAAGCAAGTAAACGGCTCCAATAAATTCGTCTCTTGGGGTTACCCTATGGAAACCCACCCCACTTCCTTTCAAACTGCCGAGATGGCTGCAGCCACGACTCCCCATGCAAGGCATTTTCGTCCATAAAATTTGAAACTCACTCCGTTCACATCCGTTACAGGCTTTGGGGGTTTGAAAAACATATTGTTTAAAAGGAGGGGGTTTTTAGGGATTGCAAAACTAACGGGGTGTTTTTGGCAATTTTACAAACTTAGAGGATTTTTTTGGCAATTTCCACTTAAAAATATTTAAAATAAGGCTCCGCATCCCCTTGCCCTCTTTAAAGCATGTTGTTGATGAGATTCATGTAAAGAAGGCTGTGTAGAATCACATAATAGACGGCTAAGTTAGAAAAGTATAAGAATTGCAAGGAACTTTAGATTCAAAGAAGTTTACAAATGGATCTTGAAAGTTTACAAATGCAGTGAATGCACTCTACCTCCCTCTCTTTTCATTTTAGTAACTTGCTGGATTGACCATGGTCAGATCACTCCAAAACACTGAGTTGTATGGTCGATATTGTACCACTATATAGCAAGACTAATAATCATCCACACAAATGCCATTATTCATCCAGTTATGTAGTTATCATATAAAAGCAGGGGAAAAGATGTTTTAATGTCACAAATGACAAAGTTTGTTAACACTAAATAACAACACTATATGTTTTGTGCTATGCATAATTTCACAGAAGGGGAAAAAACACTATAGATTAATTTTAGTGTTTTGTTCTCCCTATAGTAAAAAAATAACCTACATTGCTTGTACATTTGACAGTCCAAATGCACTGAAACGAGTTTTTCGATGCACCAAAATATGCACTAGGCATTTAAACAATGTAAACCTACAAATTTATGAAAACCATATTTCAAGAGAGGCAAGTATAAAGGAATGGTCAAAATATTAAAATGGTCCTTCTAGTTCATCAGCTGGAAGGACCAAAAGGGCCATTTTAGTCATTTTTGGTCCTCATATTTACACATTTTCATCTTTTTGACCCCTTCAGTTCATAAGCTGAAAGGACCAAAATGATAGATCCGTCAATTGGAGAGACGAAAAGGATAGAAATATACAAATACGAGAACAAAAAAAAACAGATTTTATATTATAGGGACTAAAAGGGTGGATACAAAAAAATAGAGGGACCGTTATGATATTTTAACCTAATTTTTTCTAGGAATTATATTATTCAGCTGTTTTTAACACATAAGAGGGTCAATCAAAATACATAAAATATAAGAGTCTGTTCTCATGATCTCGTTGAGAAGTTCCACACACACACACACGTACACACACACTAGATGATCAACATCTTGATGGTAACTCTCCAGCATGACAAACTCAAATAATAATACTTTCTTCATTTGAATATTGATTTATCTATCCACGAATTGAAGATGCATTATTGATGAAAGTGGGTTTTAGAAAAAGTGGATTAATACTTATAATATACTAACAATCCATTAGATAAAAGGAATAAGAGAAAGAAATTCAACAAAGAAACAAATGCTTTGCAGCCAATGATCAAATATTTTACCAAATTTGACAACAAGAGAGAGGAACCTGAGGTTTATACATATAAAAATGAGAGAAAGAACTTATATAAGAAATTATGCATTAGAAAGGGCTTCATCTGTTAAGCCTTACTTGTAAAGATCTGACCATTTTACCTTTCACTTGTTCAACATATGCACCGACGATAGTGCCTACTTTCTTACCATTTTGAAAAATAGTGAAGTGTTGGCTCCATAAAAGATTAAAAGCTAATGTCAGCATTGTATCAACACTTTGTCAAATAAAGAAGATTTCTGGGAGAAAATAAAGTTTGAGACTGAGAGGTTCAAGATGAGGCCAGTATTACATCTTTTGTATCTTAGAAAATTACACAGAAGTTTGGCACAAAAGCACCACTCTCTCTAAAAATGTACTCCACCATGTAATATATTTCTGTCTAACATGATTAATTTAAGTGGAACAGAGACAGTGTAAAAATAATGGGGTGCTATTAAATAGGTAAATTTGTTCTTAATTCACTAAGTAATATGTGACCTAGGAAAAGGACCACAAAATTATTAAAAATTATTCTTTAAAATCGTGGAATCATGGTTACAACACAAAAGGAATTTTTTTTACTGCTGTCTAATTTGTCGAAAAAAAAGATCAACACCTTTCTTTTCCTTCCATCAGAATGTTTTTTTTTTCTAAGTACCGAAATTTATGGAAAGAAAAAAATTGAAATCCTTTGAATACATTTTCTTTCATGCTGTTCCTTTGCTCTTCTTCACCTCTGCTCTCCTTCAATCACAACAAGCCTTAAAATTAAAAGAAAAGAAACAGATTCCATGATAAACCAACAAAGTATGATGAAGTAAAACATGATATTCGCTTTGGGAATTTAGAGTCTAAATTTCAAATTGAAATTTTATATTATCACAATAACGGCAATGATACATTTGGCAAGAAAAAAAAACACATACGACAAGATGATGAACTAAACACACAAGATCTCGAGCAAAAATAAGAAGAAAGCAAGAAGGATGAAAGAATCGGAGAAGGAACACACCGAGATTTGGAGAGATTAGAAATCTGAGAAGGAACACACCAAAATTCGGAGAGATCGAGAAAGAGAGAAGGGAAGGGGCTTTAATGAAACTCTAGAGTGCTTGTTGAAGAGCAATGTAAGGCCAGAATGCTCATCGACGAGCTCAATCAAATGTCTAAGTGGTAGGATTCATAGTGAGAGATGGAGAGAAGAGAGGCACAAAAGAAAGTTTCTTTAGGGCTTGTTTCTCTGTAAAAAAAAATGGCATAATTTTATTATGTAAGAAATGCAAGTGATTATTACAGAAATTATAGTATATTTTAATCCTACAAAATTAGTGTTTGGTTAACAAAATAAAAAAAAAAATTATGGAGATCGGCCGGTCGGCGACTAGACCATCGGTGGACCGGTGACCGGTCATCGGAGGCCAGATGGACAACTAGTAGATCGGTGACGTGTCACCGAAGGCCAGCTGGCCGATGGCCGGACAACTAGTGGATCGTCGGCGTTTCACCGGAGATCGATGAATCAGTGGTCGGACCTCTGGTAGACCAGTGACCAGAGGTCGATCGGACCGGTGGCCGGTCGTCGGAGGTCTGCCGGACCACCGATGGATCACTGGTGTGTCATCGGAGGCCGGTGGATGGGTGGTCGAACCGCCGGTCGGACAGGTGGCAGGTCGCTGGAAGCCGGCTAGGCCACCGGTGGACCGGTGGTTGGTGGCTGAATAAAAAAAAGGGTAAGAAGTTTTACAATGAAAAAATATTCCACTAAGAGTGGAATATTTTTTTATGCCATAATACGTATATTATACCATAATTTTATACTTTAAAATAAGCAACCAAACAGCCAATATGGCATAATTCTCAGAAAATATTAAATTATGGCATATTGTACTGATTATGCCATATACAGACAGGCCCTGAAAGTTTTAACCTAAAGGATATATGTTAACGGATTTGGGTCTGTTTGATTAACAGATCCAGATCTGTGTGAAGACAAACAAATCCTGATCCGTTTGTGTTATACAAATGGATATTCACTCTGTTTGTGAAATTCACACACGGAGTGAATATCCGTTTGTGTTATACAAACAGAGATTCTCTCCGTTTGTGAATTTCACAAATGGAGCACGGATCCGTTTGTATATAACACAATTTATTATTATTATTATTATTATTATTATTATTATTATTATTATTATTATTATTATTATTTATAATAGTTTAAATTTGAAAAATCATTTAATAAAAAATATATTATATATTTAATAATTTTATATATTGCACATTATTTATAGACAATTAAATCTATCTTAATTTTATAAAAATGTATGCTGACTATTATACATTGCAAATTTATTCTCACATGGCTTACATATATACACTAATTTATATATGTAAGTCATTTGAAAGTTTAGAAAATAATTTTAATAAAAAAATATAAATTAACAAAAGCATAATTATAGCGGTCACGACTAAATTTAATTTTAAAATCTTATTTAAAGTTCTTTAATGAATTTTCTAAGTATTTTTCTTTTAATTTTAAAAAATAAATTAGAAATGAGTTCAACATAAAAAATAGGTTTAAAAAAATTAGTAGTTTTACATATTTTGTTTTCGAAATTTATTCTACCATAAAAGAATTAATATATTGTATAGATTTAATGTATTTTAAATTTATTAGTAATAATTATAGATTAATATTTTATGATTAGATTTAAGAAAATTTGTAATTACCAAAATTTATTCCAAAAAATAAATTCATCCAAATAAAATATAATCAAATTCCCAATATGTTACAAACGATTCCAGAAATCTGTTTATAAACTTACAAACAATACAAGGATCCGTTTGTAAATTACAAACGGATTCAAGTCCGTTTGTCTATATACAAACGGATCCAAGTCCGTTGGTAACATGTACGATCGAATTCCTATATTTGTTGGTATATTTACCAACAGATTGTAGTATCCATTTGTAGACACTTCCACGGTTCAGGAACCGCCGGTTTCAGTTCAAAGAAATCTTGAACCGGAACCGAACCGCCTAGGCAAGGTTTTTGGCGGTTTTGTTCGGTTCGGTTCCGGTTCCGGTTCTGGCAGTTAGGTTTAACGGTTCCGGTTTGTTGGTTCATATGGTTCCGGTTTTTTTTTTAATCCAATTTTTCAAATTAAAATTAACACAAAAATACAAGAATTAAATTAATACAATATTTTATTAAAAAATGTATTAATAATTCAAAACAATATTTTACAATTAAAGTACAATAGAAGAAGAAATAAAAAAAATAAAGGGCTTGAAATTAATTATCTTTAAACATGTAATAGTTAATTAATTACTAATTAATGATATTAAAAAAATTAAAACCTAATGAAAAACTCAAACCTAATCAGAATACCAGATATTCATGACATTATTTATGTAATATAATAATCTATAAATAATATATATGATATTTTGAATCTTTGATTGAACTGAAACCGGTGGTCGAACTGTCGGTTTGAACCAGTGGTTCCACGGTTTTCAAATTCTGAAACCGGAACCGAACCTTGTATGAAGGTTCAAGTTCTAGTTTTTTAAAGGTTACGGTTTTGTCGGTTTCAGTTTGGTTTTTTGTGGATCTGTGCCAGTTCGGTTCTACAGTTTCGGTTCAAAATGGTCACGTCTATTCGTTTGTAATTTTTATTTTTAAATATATATATTTTATTTTTGTAACATTCAATTTATCTTGAAATAATCAATACATTCAGAAAATATAAATATTGTAATTTTTTTTGAAAAACTTATTATTACTATTTTTATATTTAATTTATTGTCATATATATTTTTATGAAAAATTATTGGTCTTGAGTAATTAAAAAATTCCCAAATAATTTTTATCCTTTTTACCCTAAAAAAATATACTTATAAAAAAGTTAATAATCTGTAACAATCATATAAAAAAAAGTTAATATATATTTATAAATCTTTTTTAAAAATTATGATTCTTTCATGATTAAAATTAAAAAAATTATAACCACTTCAATTGATTCGCAAAAAAAAAAAATTTTTTTTTTCCAAAAAATATAATCAAATTTTAAACCCACTTAATCTAATATTTATTAAATCCTAATCTTATAAGTAAATATCTCCATAATATATTTATAAACAAATATTATAATATGCATAAAAGTTATGTATCATTTGTTCAAATCATCTAAAACGAAAATTTTATTTAATAACTATAACTTAAGAAATGGAAGTTCAGGTCTGTTTCCAATGTACAAACGGAATCTATTTCTGTTGCTAATTTTATAAACCGATATGTAATCAATTACTATTCTACAAATGGTTTACAAATCCGTTGGTAATTTACAAACGACATCGTCTGTTACTATTATACAAACGGATTACCAATCCGTTGGTAATTTACAAACAGAATATAAATCCGTTGCTAATTTTAGAAACTGATATGTAATCCATTACTATTCTACAAACGGATTACAAATCCGTTGGTAATTTACAAACGGAATCTAAGTCAGTCGCTAATTTTAGAAACCGATGTGTAATCCGTTACTATACTTCAAACGGATTACAAATCCATTATTAATTTACAAACAAAGATTTTGTCTGTTTCTAAAATAGAAATGGATTAGCCACTGTTGGTATTTACGATTTAAATTTTGAAACGGTCCTAAATTTCATTTGTAAAATTGAAACAGACGGGTAATCTATTGCTAATTGGCTATATATTAAGTAGCAACAGAACTAGTCCGTTGCTAAATTACTATTTCTAATTTAACAGTTTCTTGTAGTGCTAGTACGAGGTCAAGTGTTTTCCATGCTCTCATCATTTCCACGAAGATTGCATTGTTGGTTGGTTTGCATGGAAGGATTCTTGCCCACTCTGTAGATTCACGTTGGGTGCTTGAAGACGAGGAAGAAGTAGAATTTATATTTAGAGTTGTAATTGTAGAGATTTTTGAAAACTGGATAGTTCTAGATTGTATGAGAAAAATGATTTCTATCATGTGCAAAGGATCTCATTCGTATTTTTTATTTGAAAAATTGAAATAAAAAATAACTCATTAATAGTTTTAGTGGGACTATGCCTATATTGATAATTAATGCCTAGGCTGTGTAGTTAGATAAATAATTTCTAAAAGTATAATATTAAAAACAAAATCCGTCCCTACTCCTTTTTGTTTTGTGTAAATGAAAAGAAACCAAATAAGGTCCCAATTATATGCATAGTTATTGACAAATCATTCTGATTTTTTGAATGATTTACAAATTGTTAAAAGTATTTTGTCAATCTTGGTTGTTAACTATCGTCACCCTTTTTTTAAACAACTTCCTATTTGTTTTTTTTCTTTGATTGTCTCTGTTTTTATAAATTTTTTCTCTATAGCTTTTCTCTTGTTATTGTATCTAATAATTATCTATTTCTTCTTCCTTTTTCTTTAATCTTATATTTATTTTATTTCAATATTTATTTTTTAACTTACTTTTTTGTTGCAACATGAGTGCATTAAGCAAATTGTGTAGAGTAGTATGGTAGTTAAAATATTGAGATTCTGACCATGCCCACATGCCCACAAGTAAGAAGAAAAATTTTATAGCTAAGAAAGAAAAAAAGGGAACAATTAATAAGCACTTGGTGTTTGAATAGCTAAAGGAGAAAAAAAGAGTAGATCCTAAGGCTAGCGATATATATCCATATGGCATAAAAAATTCTTGTTTTCATGGATGAATATGGTATGACAAGCATCCTTGTTTTGTGACGTAAAAGCCTCCTTGTTTTAATGCATGTGTGGCTAAAAAGGAAAGTAAATTTGTCACTCTATCTTTTTTTATATGTAGTTTCTCCGTGGAAGACAAAGAGATCTCTATGAGAATGCTTTCATCCATATTGTCCTATATGAGAATGATTTGTGATTTAGTCGTCAAGAGCACGGGTTGTCAAGTAATAAACCTCTCATGCAAGCACGTGAGGGTCATATTCCCTAGTGTCCCAAGAGCCGCTATTGCTTCCCCCTAGAAGGCACTATCTAGTCTACCAAAGATACGTTTAAAATAGAACAAGGAAATTAACAAAAGAGATAACTATAAACAAATGGACTAAGACACACCACGTAAGTAAATTAAGGAAGCAATTGACAATGAAATTGCTAGACCCCCGGGTGAGGATCCCCTAAGGAAAAGAACAAGCAAGGATGAAATGGGTAATTAGGTGCTAAGTTAGCTAGAGTTAGTCTGCATCGGCTCAGATGTCAACTACCCTGGAAACCTTCATGATGTAGCCCTAATCCAGTACGGGTTCCTTTATCCAGAGGATACTCCTACGATGTCATTAGGAACAGGGAATCTTGGCTCAAGGAGTTCCAGTGCTCCGCTCTACAGGCTAGAACCATTCCTAAAGCCAGCGGGGGACGCTATCGGCATCGGAATCCCTTGGTGTACCGATAAACTAGATCCTCCTTCAAACTTTGTGGATCTAATACCAGGTGTATCACACGCATCCAAGTACAATCGACAAGATGAATCACAAAGTTCTTATGCAATCCACTATAATCAAGTACACATAGAACGAAACCACACAAATAAGCCAACATTTAATTAAAACTAACAATGATTATCCATACGAGTTCTTCTCCCATGGTTCACCGAATGCTCGACGGCCTTGGAAGTCTAGTTCAACATGAATAAGAGAGAGATCTCAAAATACAAAGCAAGTATGAGCAAAATCATAGACAACTCCCTTAGTTGAGTGTGATCTTCTTCTCCCTTTGATTTACCCCTCAGATCTGCCTTCTTCCACTGCCTTGAAGCCGTAATTGATGATGGTTGAGAAAGGGTGGCTAAAGACCCCTTTCTTGATGCCCTAGAAATGACTTAAAAACACCTTTCTGCCAATTCTTGTGGTCTGCCTTGCGGGTGCAAGCCAGCCCTCAAGGCTCTCGGGATTTTTGCCTGACAATCTGTCAGCGTGATATAGTAATTGCTACAGTGATCCAATTACAGAAATTCTGCTATAGTATATTACTACAGTACCAAAAGCCCTAAAACACCATTTTTAATGTCGATGTCTTCCCAAATGTGTTCTCAAGCTCGTCTTGGCTTCTTCAAGGCCTATAACACAAATAAAACCAATTTAATCACAAAAAAGGCATCAATTCATTATAATATGAATGACTAGTACATAACTTATACATATAAAGTACATATATTTAGGCACTTATTACACTTCCACACCTAAGCGTTTGCTTGTCCTCAAGCAAACAAAACATGAAAAACAAGAAAAATTTGATCAGTGGCTCAATGTATGACCTTTGGCTTAATTGTAGGCATACAATATTAAATGTAAAACTCAAGATGCTAACCAAATAACCACTTAAGAAATTTTGACGCATTTATCGGCAAGAAAGTGATGTGTGTGCAACCCCTCTATTTCGGATACCTGTAGTCTATGTTGGGTAGGCAACACCATGAGGACCATGTCTCGAAGTGAATCACACCACTTATAGTGGTGTTCTGCCTTGTAATGGTAGGAGATCCCCTTATGGGCTTTCAAGGGACTTCTTGCTTCTTACTTTACAGTTCCCGGTCCTTTCTCTTTGTCTCATTTTTTTCTTCTTTTTCTCCTTTTCTTCTTCTTCTTCTTTTGTGAAAAAAATGTGAATTGCATATCTCCTTTTAGAGGTCAAATATGCTGATCAGGCACCAAAAACCCAACTTACTTAGAGGATTACAAGTTGACATGTGCGCGCTCATGCTTTCATAGCTTTTGGCTTAAGGAACACTCTGAGAGATAGAACCCCAAGTTACTTCACTATAAGAGTAGAGGAGCACTGTCTCTTATTATATTACAAAATCTGAACAACTTTTTTTTTTCTTTTCCTTGGACCATGTTGATTAGAGGAAGAAACCCTTGAGAGTCCATTAGAGGAGGCACCTAACATGTCAAGGCTCAAAACCACCAAATTGGGTAAGCAATTGAGAGGGTCACGGTGGTTGTCACCTTTCCTAACCAAGGTGTCCAGGGCCATAGTAAAGGGGTAAGTGATAAAATGCCGAGAATGGAACAAAATTTTTGAAAAATGCAAGGTTGTGAGTAGCTTGGCATCTATCATAGTTCTACACTACCATACTCCTAAACAAAATCATCATTGCCAACATTGGTATACTATCATGCATGAATTATGCATGAATTTAAAAGTCTTCAAAGTTCACAAAAATCCACACCCCCCCGCCAGCGCGCGCGCAAGAGCCCAAGTTAAAGATGCACATTATCCCCAATGTGTAAAAATTAGCTATATGCAATAACATAGATAAAAAAAGCATAGCAAGAGGGTTTTGTGAACTTCCTTGAGTCTCAAAGCATGAGTCTTGAAGTCCATGATTGATTCCTGTAGATGATGGAGAAAGAAGGTGTGTTTGATGCCCCAATTCCACCCTGCAAGGTAGAAAGGAACATCTTCTCAAGGCATCTATCACACACACAAAAAGAAAATACGAAAACAAATAAGCAAAAAAATAACATAACAAAAAAATAAAACAAGAAAGCGTCCATGCAAACCTTGTGATGAATCAATAACAAGTAGTCCAATAATCTATGATGCAAGTGTTGTCAGAGTTTTCAGAAATGGCACAAGTGTTAAACAAATTCAGCAAAATTACTATTCAAAATCAATGTTCAAAATTATTGTTCACCCAAAAGAGGTTAACTCGGTAGTGAGCCTTGGGTTTTCCTTGCGGGCTACCTTGCATGCACAAGGACACCCGTAAGGCACCTAGAAACACAAAAAATGGGCAGCATGCCCTTTGGAACTTCGGCAAAATTGATATACAATGTTTGAAACACCGAAATACTCAATAATTCACATCAAAACATCACCAAATCATTGGACAAAACCAAAAAAAGATCAAAGACAAGCATGGATTTAACTCAAACAAATAAACAAAGATCTAACATTCAAACAACAAGCATAGAAAATACAACGACACAAAAATCTAACACACCACTAGAATACGAAAAATACACAACTAGGAATTTAAAGTTGTGTTGCCTCCAAAGAAGCGTTTGTTTTTCATCATTAGCTCAACGTATCTCTTTCTTACCTCACGGAGGTTTGAAAAGAGTGTGCTCTTCCCAGCTATAAGTGGCATAAAGGCCACCAAAAAATATGAAGCATACCTGCCGGGATGGTGGCAAGGTGGAGGCGATGCATGAATTATCTTTTGGCCTCCATAGGAATAACTTGGGTTGGGCATTGTGTAGTTTCAACTTAGGCAGATCCTAAGATGGTTTGAACCTCCTCCCCACTTCTTCTTTGATCCCGATTGAATTTCCTTGAAGATTCCCGAAAAACTGTTTTAGCTTCAAAGGGAACAAGTTAAATTGAGAATTTGTCAAGCTTGGCATGGGTGGGTCATTTGGTGGTTCAACATCCTATCCACACCTTTTTTCTCAACCTTGGTTTGATGAACTTCAATTTCCCATTGAATTTGCTTGGGCCTCCAAGGAAAAATCTTTGGTTGGGAATTGTCCAAGCCCGACATAGGTGGGTTCATGTATGGCTTTAACCTCCTATCCACATTTTCAAATACAACTCCCAGAATTTTTCTTGTGCACTTTATGAAAATTGAAAGGTTGATGGAATGACTAATCTTGAGGTAAGTGACTTCTTCAATTTTGATTGATTGAGTCTCTTCCACTTCCTCACATTTTTCAGTGGTCATTTTTTCATCCTCCTCCTTTTCTTCTTCCATGGCATCCTTAGGTGGAACTTCTACTGCTTGCTCATTATTTCTCTCATTCTCAGAAGTTGTTTGGAGAAGTTCTCCCAACTAATTTTGAAGTCTTTCAATAGATGCATGGAACCCTTCAATTATAGCTTTTATAGGTTCAAATTTGGTATTATTGGCTTCAAATTGGGCATTAATGGCTTTAAATTTTCTTTTGGTATGTACCATCAACTTTGCCAATACATCCTCGGTATTAAATTGCTTTTCTTGTGGTTGTTCACTCTGAACGACTGGAGGATGATAATGCCATAATTCTTCATAGGGAGGTTTATGTTGAATTCTTGGTAAGGGTGTGCCCAATGTTGTGTATGATGTTGTGCCGAAACATTTTGGTGTCCTCCCTAGTATGGATTGTAGACATTTTGGGATAAATTTATTTGGCTTGCTTTTATAGCAAAACTTTTTGCATCCCTTCTTCAAGTGCAGAGATTTTGGCGGTCAACAAAGCTTCTTGGAAACCCATGACCCTGTATAAACAAACAAAACTAAAGACAATAAGTTATCAACAAAAATAAAATGAAAGGAAAATAATTAAATATGCACAAAAGGATAAAAGACACATAGTAAGACAAATATTTGCAAAAAGAAAGATAAATGACTAGAGTAGTGAGCTAGAAGTTTTCCTAGCATTCTTGGATTCCTCGGGAATGGCGCCAAAAACATGATTGGTCCGCAAGTGCATGGGTCGTCAAGTATAAACCTCTCGTGCAAGCACGAGAGGGTCATATTCCCTGAGGTCCCACAAGCTACTATTACTTACCCTTAGAAGGCACTATCTAGTCTACCAATGGTAGGTTTAAAAGAGAATAAGGAAATTAACAAAAAAGATAACTATAAACAAATAGACTAAGGCACACTACATAAGCATATTTGAAGCAATTGACAATGAAATTGCTAGACCCTTAGTCGAGGATCCCCTCAGGAGAAGAACAAGCAAGGATGAAATGGGCAATTAGGTGCTAAGTTGGCTAGGGTTGGTCCTCATAGACTCAGAAGTCGACTGCCCCAGAAACCTTCATGATGTAGCCATAATTCGGTACAGTTCCTTCATCCAGAGGATATACCTACAATGCCATTAGGAACAGGGAGCCCTTGCTCAGGGAGTTCTAATGCTCCACTCTACATGCTAGAGCTATCCCTAAAGCCGGTGAGGGGCTAGCGGCACCCGAATCCCTTGGTGGACTGATACACTGGATCCTCATTCAAACTATGTGGATCAAATACCAGGGCACATCCCGTGTATCCAAGTATAATCGACAAGATGAATTGCAAAGTTTTCATACAATCCACTACAGTCGAGTACACATAGAATGAAACCACACAAACAATGCAATATTTATTTAAAACTAACAATGATCATCCATACAAGTTCTTCTCCCAAGGTTCACCAGATGCTCGGTGGCCTTGGGAGTCTAGTTCAACATGAATAAGGGAGAGATCTCAAAATACATAGCAAGTATGAGCAAAATCATAGACAACTCTCTTATATGTATTAACTAGAGGATGGTGATGGGAATCCGGCAGATCGGTGCCGACGAACTTCTAGATGGCCTCCCTTGAGTGTGATCTTCTTTTCCCTTTGATTTGCCCCTCAGATTTGCCTTCTCCCGCTGCCTTGAAGGCCTTATTGATGATGGTCGAGAAAGGATGGTCAAAGATCCCTTTCTTGATGCCCTAGAAATGACTTAAAAACCCCCTTTTTGGTGATCCTTGTGGCCTACATTGCGGGAGCAAGCCAGTCCTCAAGGCTCTCAGGATTTCTGCCTGACAATCCATTAGCCTGCTATAGTATTTGCTACATTAATTATGCTACAGTACTGTGCTAGAATTTCCAATTAGCCTTGTGGGCATCCCTGTTGGTACAAGGTAGCCCCCAAGGGAAACCTGAGGCCCTGTAGCTTCATTAACTTTTTGCTACAATGCCTGCTATAGTGCTACTACAAGTCAGAGCCCTATAACGCCCATTTGAATAACGATTTCTTCCCAAATGCATTCTCGATTTTGCATCGGCTTCTTTAAGGCCTGTAACACAGATAAAACCAATTTAACAACAAAAAGGCATTGATTTATCAAAATATGATTGAAAAGTATAGAACTTATATGTATAAACTGTATTCATTTAGGCACTTATCAATTAGAGTTAAAATGTGTGAGCTATGAACTAAGGTTTTCATGTTTGATAATTGTCTACAACCTACATGAATTACTATGCTTGTTCATATGTGTTATGGATTTCATTTAGCATAATTACATGATTTAGATGATATTTTGATTATAAACTAAGGTCTTTTTGTTTATAATTGTAAATTAACTAAATGATATATGGACATTTGTAATTATGCTAAATGAAATGAATAAGGTACATGGACATAAATAATAATTTCATGTAGGTAATACATACATTATCAAACATGAAAACCTTGGTTCATATATAGCTCACACAATTTGATTCCAATTTAGACAAATAGCATACCATTAAAAAATGTATTATATATGCAAAAGTAATTTCTAACAAATATGATAAACCATTCACATATAGCACAATTTAGATGAAAGCAAGTAATGAATGCTTGGATACTAATGTTAGCATAGAGGCAGAAGCTTACAACATGTTTATACCCAATGCCTTAAAAAATCTTGTGCTTGCCTTACAAATCCAACTTGTGCTTCAATGGCCATGTTAGTAGAAAGACAGAAGCTTACCGTATATTAATAGCCAATACTCCCAAGAATCTTGTGCTTGTTTTGTAAATCCAACTTGTGCTTTGATGAGTGCATTTTATATAAATATTTTTTATACCCGATTGTGTGTTTTACTTGTCCTTTTAGCACATTTTTATGATAAACCGATGCTACTTGAGGTATGTTTGCTAAATATTGTAGATAATTGTGGTTCAAACCAAAAGTAACAAAAAAAGGCCAATTCCGATGCAAAACAACGTTGGAATAAAAGTTTCAAGCCAAGCAGGGCCCGAAGCACACCCATGCTCTGGAAGCACGGTCAGAAGCATGGGTGTACTAAACTCCCATGCGTTTTATTAAAGTCTTCACAGAAATGAGAAGCATGATTTTGCTGTCCCTAGCACTATCGTGCTGAAGGAGAACAGTTTGTAAGCACGGGCATGCTTACCTTGTGCATTTTATTGGAAATCTGATGAGAATATCAGCACTGTGTTCTTTGCATGAGCATGATTTCCAAGCACAGGCATGCTTACTCCCATGCGATTTACTAATTTTGCACTGAAATCAATTCCTAGGATCTGAAGCCAAACACGGTCATTAGCACGACCATCAGAATGGGCATGCTTACATCGGAGGAAAAAGGGTTATTTAAGCCCTCAAGTTAGATTTCGGAAAAAAATCTTCTTCTCTCTTTCTAGAGGCGCATATTAGGGCATCCATCAGTACCATTCAGGGCTAGATCTAGAGTGGAGACAAGTGTGGAAAAGGAGGATCATCGGTGATAACTATTGTCAAGCCTTCTTCGACGTGATTGTGAAGCAAGAAAGGAGTTTAATTGACAATTTCTATTCTCTTATTGCTTTCCTATGAGTGTTTGTAAGATTATGAGGGGCTAATCATCTTTTAGTGCCCCAGATTATGAACCTTGGCTTCTAATGCTTTGATTTTAGTGATATTGATTCTTGAGTTTCCTTGTGGTCTTCCTTTTGTTCATATTGCTTATTTGTCTATGTGTTGATTACCTTGATGCTTGTATGTTGCTAGCTTAATGAGGGATTTGCTGATAGTTGTATGAGCATTGATTTTTCATTGCTATTTCCCTTGTTGGTTGCTATTTTATTTTTAGTTGCTATTCAACCTTAGTTCGATTCGCTGTCTAGAGGGTAATCTCTACTTGTCTAGCTAGGGCACACATAAGGAAAAGGGTAGAGTCCACTCCGAGCCTAGGGCAAGGATGTACATTATCAAACCCTCAGTGGGTGTTCACCATGGTCCAAGAAGAAACTCTTGACTTATTGCCTACTTATTGCATTTCTTAAGGGGATAAATCCGGGGTACTGTCCTTTCCACTGCTATCTCTACAACCCATAACCCTGTCTTTTCCTCATTCTCTATGCTTTTATTCTTTAGTAGTGATAATTACTTTAATCCAATCTTTGAATCAGCTCGATATTTGAAAATGAGCAAGTATCGAGAGCTATACCAGTCCTTGTGGATTCGACTACCCGATCCTATTAGGTACACTTTACTACTTGTATGACTAGTGCACTTGCGGATACACAAGGGGCGCATCATGCTTCTATGCATGAGTTTAGGCCTTTTTTCTTTGGTTGAGAACACTTACTAGAGTTAGGCGAAGAGTCGGAGAAAGAGCACTTGCTTCGTTTCTCTCACTTTGCTTTAACTATTCTTCCTTCTAGTCTTTTGTCCTTACTTGCCATGGTAAGTGAGGGGCAGGCCCCGCTTCCTAATTAGGCAAAAATCACTTCAGCTTGCTGAAAGGAAGCTTATTCGTCCCCACTGGATGATGGTCCGGTGTTGATGAGGCTCAAGGAGTCTACATCAGATTTTGTTTATATGGATCTTGAAGCTAAATCTAGAGCAAAGATGTGGTTTCAAAACTACTTGTGGTAAACCACCTCCATTTGAGCTCATGAAGATGAATCTTCATGAAAGGTGGGGGATTTTGGTGTGGTCCATGTCTCAGATCTCCCAAATAGGTACCTTCTGATTCGCTGTGAGATGCATGATGCCATGCATAAGATCCTCTTTGATGGTCACTAGACTGACAATTGGGTCATCTTGCAACTAGCATCATTGCATCCTTATTTTGAACATGCCTTTGCTATTTGATTCAATTAAATAACCTCCTTGTTGATTTTTGGGATGGCGATTCATTGGAAATCAAATCTGCTCAGGTTAGTCATATCCTTGAGGTTGATGAACTCACCACTTCTTTGTCTCGTTCAATATTTGCTTTTGTTTTTGTGGAGATAGACCTCGCCAAACCCTTAAAGTGAGGCCTTTGGATTGGTAATGAAGAGCATAAGATATTTGTTGTTGTCATATATGAAAAGTTGCCAACGTTCTGTTATATCTGCGGCATGGCTGGATACGGGATAAATAGCTGCAACTAGCATTTGTCGGATGGTTAGATTCATTCCTCTGAACCCTTCTGTTCTGGTCTTGGTAATTAGTTGGAGCTAGAGGTCAGGGACAGCCAGACCCATCCTGACATCATCATGGAGGCGAGTTCTTGTCCCAATGTCACGACTGTGCAAGGAGCGATTGATAACCTAGTTTTCTAGCTAGTAGTTTCAATGTATTGTATTTTTTGAGACAATTATATAATGACATTTTTTTAGAAGAGTTTTTGACATTGTGTCACTAATACCATTGTACATTATTTGTAACCATTTGGTTTTGTCATGTATGTCTTAATTATTTAGTGACGTGTATATATGTCACTAAAAATAAGTACTCATGATTGTCTTATTGTGTCACCTATATATATATATAGTATTAGTGGAAAGAATTACATCATATCATATTTGTTTAATTGGTGCATGACATTAAATTTTCATTACAAATGAGATATCATTTTTATTCTAATGTGAGTATTTATTGTTGAGATGCCTTGAATTCCTTCATACTTTGCTCTTATGACCTGACCCAAAATTTTGGGAGCCCAATGGAGAAAAAAAATTAGATGGTGGGTACAAACTGAACTCATTTTTTTATTTATTATTTGGAGAAATCCGAATTAGATTTTTAGAAATTTATATTATTTTTTTCTAAAAATTATTTTAATTTTTTTTCAAACATATATTGTCTCTAAAAATATTTATATTTTACAAATCAGTGTATACAATATTAAAAATTATATTTTTGGGAAAATATTTGTCAAAATTTGATTCTCCTTAAGAAATTCAACCAAGTCACTGGTTCACTAGTCCAATTGGTTAGGTCACCGGTTCGCTCTAGGGTTCTTCCAAATCATGTTTTCTAGTCGAACAAGATAGGTCTTGAAATTCGTTTTGGGTCAACAAGGTTAGATCGACGAGTTTGGTCTGGGTTTAAAAACTTCGAGAAATAATACTTAAAATTTTCCCTCTTTATATTCATTTTATTTTATTTTATTTTATATTTATATGTTTAGTGGAATATGACTATATTATAATAATATTGTAAAATATAATTTGAGATTTATATTAAAATTTATATTTAATTTAAAAAAAATCAAGCCTTATAAATAATCTAAATCATTTAATATGAAAAACATAAAAAATATAATAATTTATCTCATAAAATCATAAATATATTCTAGATTGATAATAAGATTCTAATGAAAAACAATCTAGATAAATAAATAAATAAATTAACTCACTAACTTATGTAAATTGGTTAACTCATTATCTTGTATAAATTAATTTGTAAGATATAACTTATTTATTAGAGTATTTACATTAAGATAAATAATTGTTAAAGTAATACCCAACATTGTAAATCTAAGAACAACTAATGTATAAACTATATATATTTTAAAATTTTAGCAAAGTATTAATTTGTTTACCCCCAATGTTCAAAAGATTTGATTAAAGTGCATATTTTCTCCCCTCTTTCCAAAAACAACAGCTAAAATTTAGTACAAATAAGATCTTAAAAATTTGTATCAATTAAAATTTACCTTTTTGGCTCCTCCAACTTTCACCAAATTTCCTCAAATGTTTTTCTTTTTGTACTATTTTGTTCACTCAATACCAACAATAATCTTTAAAAATTTGTACCAATTAGGAGCAATTTGACCTTCTCTTCCGAATTTCACCAAATCTTCTCACAACTCACTAAAGAAAACCCTTGTCTCCATTGTTCATCTTCTTCATTGCCTACTCAAGTGAGGAGTATTATATAAATTTTCTCATAAGACAACCACTAGGTTTCACACAAAGAAGACAAGGTATGTATAAAATATATCATTTTGATTTGTAAAAAGTATTTGTTACGTGTTTTAGGTGAAATCAATTCTTGATTTTTAATCATGATTACTTTATTTTATTAATGAATCAATTGACTAAAAACTTTTCCATTTGGATATAAATGATTTTATTTTATTATTTTATTAAATTAATTATTTGAGTGTAAATAATGACCCAAGCTATGGTTGGTTTTGGAATAGACGTGCCAGTAACACAATTTTTGGGTAATAGTATGTTTTAGTTTTATTTTACATTTCAATGTCATTTCTTTTTTAAATTTACTTATCATGATATTTCTTTTACTTTTTTTCAATTATTTATTTGTTTTTATTGAATGTTTATTATAGTTTCAAGTGAGTTGTGCTCTTTATCAACCAAATCATTGTCATCAGAAGAATCATAATGAAAGCTAGAGAATAAGCTGCAACACATATCAACTATCTTGGTTTTCATTTTTTTTTTCTTAAAGATCTTAAATTTATCAAAATGTAATGATATTTTATACTTTTCAGGATTACTCTTCCATTCAGATACTTTATGTTTGAAATTCTAAGGGTGGAAATGCTATTAAGATCATTTTATTATGTTCTTCTTTATATTATAATACAAAATATTATATATTTTAACAAATGATGTGATGAAAAAATGATACTAAAATATTCATGATGAATGGTAAATGGGTCACGAAAAAATTATTTGTCACATTTTCATTTAGCAAACATCACGAAATGTTAAATATTAATAATTATTTGGTGATGCTATAAATGTCACCTATTTGAGTGATGAATACACTAAAGTCAAGGTTAATTTAACATTTACAATATTCTATGACGTTATTTTACAAAAATCAGTGGCAAAAAATTACGCCACCTATGCATGTGACGTTCATGTTTTCGTCATAAATAGATGAACATTTAAGTCATATTTCTTGACGATGTAAGTTATCAAGTGACATTATTTTTTAAAAAATCAGTGATAAAAAAATGTCACCTATCTGGGTGACGGTCTTCTTTCCGTCATGAATTGTTGAACATTTCTCTCATATTGCGTGATGATCATTGACAACTAGTGATATTATTCTTTTTTTATAATAGGTGACAAAACATACTTCAGCTATTAGTGTGACGAGATGATTTTTTTCATTAATAGTTGAACATTTAACTCATATTTAATGATGATCCATGTTTTTTTTGTGACACTTTATAATCTATTTTATGTGTGGGCCCCACCAAGAAATTAATTTTTTTATTTTAAGTTTAAATGTTTATCCTAGGCGATTATGTTAAAACCTTTTTATATTCTTTTTTTTTTTTAGTTTTTGAAACCCTACCAGTCTCTTCACCTCTTTCTATTTTACATCAAGGTTTAGGGAAGAAGGAGAGAGACCTAGCCTTATCTTTTTCTCTGCCTCTTTGCTTGTGGTGTTAGCGGTGAGGACGAGAGAGAGGTCTTGTCGTCAAGATTGTTTCACTGTATTGTGAGGTAAACATCCTCTTCCTTGGATCTTTAGCCAAATTGTTGAATTGCTATTATTGTTTTCTAGATCTTAATTTGTTAATGTCGGATGTTAGTAATGGATGGGTTAGGTTAGCTTCTTGTTTGAGGAGTTTGAGATTAATTTGATAGGTTTCAGATTTTCATTTTTGATAATAGAAGAAACCCTCTTTGATTTTAGGGGTCTTAGAGGCCAAATTTGGAGGAGAGTAGAACAAAAACCTTGTATAGTTCGATGTTGGCTAAGTACCTACAAAATTTTAGAATTTTTGTAGTTGTATTTTGTAAGATATAGCCTTTGAATGCAGATACCCCGGGTAGGATTTCTGTGCAGGCCTTTAAGCGTTTTGACTTGTTTTATAGTTTTTGATTCTAAATTAGACATAGATTTATATACAAAAGTTATAGAACTCGACTTTAGTTTTAGATTTGTTAAGTTTTAGAATTTTGTCTCTGTATGTTTTGAGTCAAAGAAAGATTACTAGAGGTATACTCAGTGACATTTTTGCAGTAAGCATGAAGATTGGTTAAAGAAATTGATGATCTTAAGTTGGAATAAGGACACATGATTAATAAGGAAGTTGTTACAATTTGAGTTAGTTATATTCTCCCAAAGTTTGAACTGATTTGAAAATATATGTTGGAAGTTATCATTATTAAAAAGGGCGTTGTTGAATTTTATGGGTTGTAGGAGTATGTATACTTATTTTGATGGCTTAAATTCTGTAGATAACTAATTATTGTGAAATTTGTATATGTGGTAATGGAATTGGATCAGAAGGTTTAAATTCCCGATTTGGACTAGAATTCGCAAAGTTATGCCATTTTAAATATTAAGGTTCGTAATGGAATTGTTATTAGCTACTTGACTTTTGTAGCTTCATTAGTGTCTTGAAATGCTTCTTTCATGCTTTTGGATTTCAGAACCTGTTTTGTCTGAAATTCTAATGGGGTGCCTTACCAAATTTAGGATTTTTTGATAAACCTGATTGGTGTGAATTCAGAGTTATGGGTGTTACACAGGTAAGTATCCTCCATATAAATCCTGTTACATATATACGTGAAAAATCTTGGATTTTTGTACTTCTTAAATTGCTTGAGAAATATACTAATTTATTTTTTAAATGATTATAGGTTATTATCTAATCATTTCATTGTTAGTATTAACACTTTTATTTATTTATTTTTGTCACATGCCATTATTTATTAAGTATATTTTTGAATTGCTTATTTATATATTATTTGCAATTCATATATAAATATTTAGTTTGGGAAATAATTGGAATTATGATTTATTAAAAAATGATCAATGAATTTCTCTATTCTATTTTGACAAATGTTTGTACGCGACATATCTTGATATAACAACTTGTACTAACCAATTAACTTTGCAATAACCGCTGTCACTAGGGGTTAAACACTGACCGTGTTGACATGTACCTCTGAAATAGAAACTATAGTTTCGGACTATTACGTCAATAAGAGAATAACAACCTCTGATATTCTGGTTCGGGTTACTGAGGGTAAACATATGAACTTTTATAGTCTAGCTCGGGTCACTGAGGGTAAACAAATGAATTCTGATATTTTGATTTTAAGCAATAACGGATTGTGGGACATATATGTCCGTTCATTTTCTTAATTATATATTTTTGAAATATTTTGATTGCTGGGTTTTATATATAATAATTATTGTACAATGTAACTCTTAAGTGTGATCTTGAAATTTGCGAAATTTTTAAGTGATCCCAGTATATTTTAGTGGGTGCTTAATGGGTTGTCACGCTCATAAATAGTTGTTTTCTCCTTTTTAGATCCGGAGTAAGTGTGTGGTGAATAGCTTAGTGGGGATCATTGAGCGAATATCAATGGATTAACATGTAAATAGTTCTTCTACTTGTAAACCTAGAACTTGTTGTTTGTTTAAAGCTTCAACTCTTGTATTTTAGATTTTCCTTTGATCAATAGTTGTAAACTTGGTTATTTGTATCCCTTGTGAAGTTGTTACTTTGTTATATCTTTTTGTTTTGTGAGACAAATTTTAAGGCCTTATGTGCCCACTTGGTCTTGGCCTTGTGTGTGCGGCTGACAACGCCCCTTGCGTGTGACCCGCAAGTGCACGGGTTTGTCGAAGTAATAAATCCCAGGTGAGTAGGTATCGTATCCACAGGGAATAGTGAATAGAAACACAATGATTTCTATTTAACTAGGATGAGAATGAATCAATGATGGTGTGAATAAGATTGATATGAAAAGACTAAAAGAAATAAGAAAGAGAGGCACGATAAAATGAGAGGAAAGGCAATCTATAGAAGTGGGGTACTCAGACAATGCTCCCCTAGGATTAATGTTTCAAGTGCAAAATAAACTATTATGTCTCCTAATTGACGCTTAATGAGTCGTGGACATCCTTAAACACACATTCCCAAATCTAAGGTCAACCGTGACTAACTCTACACTATGTCCCGGTGGAGAAATCAATCAATCTCAACACCTCACACTGTGTAGAGTTGCAAGACACTCTAGGGATTCCAAGTGATAAACCCTATTCCAACGTATAGATTTAACCCTTTGGTCCAGGCGAAAGACCCCTAGTCACAACTAAGCCCTAGGTGCTAAAGTCACTTCAACGCTTCACTCTGTTGCCTATGCAACTAAGCCCCATCGGAGGTCATCCCTTAGCCCATGCACTCTACTATGACCGCAAAGAACTCTTTGAATGTGGAGGTAGGATAAATCACATTGGAGGGGAAAGGGGATGCTTGCCTACCTCTCGACTCACCATCTCGACCCTTTCCAACCTTGCTTTGTCTAATCCTTATGGTGTGTCACTCATCCACAAAGGTTACCAAGATGGTCTCTCAACCCTAGTGTCACTCTAAGGGAGAAATCATTGAACAAGCATTTAAGATTAGAACTCAATTAGAAACATCAATTAAGGAAAGCATAATAAAAGGTCAATGAAACAAAAAGCATCATAGGGTTTACAAAATCCAAGTGCCCACTAGGGGTTTTAGCTCTCCATGGAGCAAGATATAATCAATAATGAAATCAAAAGTAAAAACATGCAATCCATAGTAAAACCCCATCGGTATTCGTGTCGATGGTCTTGCGGTGTGGCCTCGTCCGCTCCAAAGGTCCCCTTGTCAAGCCTAGGGCACACCTCACCGGATCGGTGTCAACGAAAGCTCCCCCAATAACTATCGTCCAAGAGAAACACAGTTTTGAAGCTGTAGAACCACTCCAAAAGCCTTGGCAAAGCCTCTCTAAACCTAGCCACAGGCCTCTCAAAAATTGGAGAAAAGATAGGAAAAAGGATGCTGAAATCGGGCTGAAAAATGGCTTTAAATAGGCTAGAATCGGACACCCACACGGGCCTGTGGATGTTTCACACACCCTTGTGGAATTTCCACACGCCCATGTGGATTCTCTGGAATTCTGATTTTCGGCCGACTATGAATAGTAACCGTTACTGTAAATTGCTACAGTGATTTGCTACAATAACTTGCTACAATATTAGCGCTTAAACCTGATACAAGTAATGCTCATTGTAAGGAAAGAATACTTCGCATTCTTAACACACAAGCACTTATCAGCGGGCGTTTGTTAACTCACTTGGTCCGGTCAGCCGGGTTTGAGACGTGACAAATTTAGTAATATTAGAGAGATAGTGAAAATTTGATGATATTAGTTTGTCAGATAGAAATTTTAAGCCATAGTGTTATGGAAATTTGAACCTAGAGAGTCAAATTACAATGGGAATTTATATTCTACTGAATGACGAAACTATTGTTCCCTTCTCTATCTTGGATTTATTCATAGCACAAAGTATTGGGCCTTAGCTTCAATTTCAATCCAACTTATAGCAATGATTTGTATCATCAAACATATGTCTTTAATTTGTCTTTAGTTACTGATATTGTGTTTTTAGCACCTTTTGAGGGAAGCCTACTAGCGACCCTCTTTTTCTTAGTAAAGAAAATCTTATGGTCATGTACTATTTGTAATTTATTAGCATGTGCATTAGTTACCTCCTTGCATTAATTGTCTTTGACATTCAAGCCAAGGAGAATCTTATGATTGATAATCTTAGACGTCTTGGCACTAGAAAGGGTTATGGTTGTCACTATATTTTTACTTTAAATTCCTTGTCGAAAGTTGCATATTAGGAGATGAGTATTTGTTTTTGGTAATTTGAATTAAGGGATCTTGCTTTGGTTGGAATTTATGATTGGATATTGTCTGATTGTACTGTATCTTATTTTATTTGGACATGGCGATAAATGATTTATGAAATCTCAGATTTGATGATTTGAAAAAAAATGATTAGAGTTTAGCTATTGTATGGTTATATATAGAAGCATAGCAATTATGACTTTGCAAGCCGAATTAGACAAAGTGTTAAATATAAGAAATGTTTGTTATGGCCTTAGTTATTTGTCTGTAAAATATCTCTATAATTTGATTTGTATGTTGGAAGATATTCCTGATTTTGTAAGACTTTCTTGAAAAATAAATGTGCTGAAATTGGGTGAGATTCAGATTGATGTTATAATATGGGGAAAGCAAAGAATATTATGGAACTTGGTCACATTGTAGCTTGGTGAGTCTAATTTTTTTTTTTTTCTAAAAGAGGAATCTTGATATTTGGCAAGTTAAATCTTGCTATAATTAGGAAAAATCCCCAAATGTTAATGTATGCATGTTCCTGGCCTTTGCTTGTTTGTTGGGTGGTATTTGATGCTTTGAGTGGCAAGATAATGATTGAAATTTTGACAAGTAAAATTCTTATAATTTGATATCTTTCTTTGGTTTTCTTTAAGATGGGTTGTGATTTTGATTGATATGATTTCTTAGTGTGTCCAATTATATTGTTCTTAGTGAAATAGTGGATAATCTTGAAAATATTTGATTGAGGATAATTCAAGAAAATTTAAGCTTTGCAGATACTTGGTGGTTCTTATTTGGTTTTAATTTGCTTATGCTTCTCAATTAATGAGAAAATTTTAGAGTGTTCAAATATTGTTTTAGACTTGAGTATATGTAAAATTTTGATGTTCTGATGCTTGATGGTTGTAAAATTTGATCTTTGATGCTTATGGCAGGTGGCTTTAAGAATGTGACATGGATTTCTGTTGATGAAAAAGAAACTAGGATTTTAATTTTCAAAATCTGGTTGATTTAGTCACCATATCCATGGGATGCTACACTCATTGTTGTTTCCAAATGAGGGATTTCGATGTATTGCAATGGAGGTTTTGTGTTTGCAGTTTAAGTCTTATTTGAAAGTTGAAAGGCTAATAACCTGAATATAGATCCTAAGATTGATGATTAATAGAGATTGTCCTCCGGTATTGATTTCTAAGTTATGTTTTATATAAGTTGGTGCCAAACCCTAATTTGGCTTGATGTTCATTTGTTGTGATCTTTGTCCTTAGAAGGATCATCAGTCAAGTTTTGTTTGAATTCCTTGGTCTTCGAATCTTATCACCTACTCCGATGACACTCAAACTTTTTCATGATCCCAATCTTAATGAAAGCGTGCTTCGATTGATCAAGTTTGAGTATAGAGAACTAAACTCTTTTAGAGGAGGGGGGGGGGGCCTTTGTGGGCCCCAACAAGAAATTAATTTTGTTATTTTAATTTTAAATGTTTATGCTAGGCGGTTACATTAAAACCTTTTAATATTCTATTTTTTCAGTTTTTGAAGCGCTATCTGTCTCTTCACCTCCTTCCATTTTTTATTGCCATTTAGGAAGAAGGAGAGAGACCTTGCCTCATATCTTTCTCTCACTTTTTGCGTGTGGTGTTAGCAGCGAGGATAGGAGAATGGTCTCGTTGTCAAGGGTTATTTTACTGTATTGTAAGGTAAGCATCCTCTTCCTTGGATCTTTGGCCAAATTATAGAATTATTATTATTGTTTTCTAGATCCTGATTTGTGTTAATGTTGGATGTTAGTAATCGATGGGTTAGGTTAGCTTCTTGTTTGAGGTGGTTGAAATTAATTTAATAGGTTTCAAATTTTCATGTTTGATAATAGTAGAAACCCCTCTTTGATTTTAGGGGTCTTAGAGGCATAATTTGATGGAGAGAAGAATACAAAACTTGTAGAGTTCGACGTTGGCTAAGTACCTACAAAAGTTTAGAATTTTTACAGTTGTATAATGTAAGGTATAGCCTTTGAATGAAGGTTCCTCGGGTAGGATTTCTATGCATGCCTTTAAGGGTTTTTTATTTAGTTTATGATTTTGAATCTGAATTAGACATATATTTATATAAGAAAAAGTTGTATAAATTGGCCTTAGCTTTGGATTTGCCAAATTTTAGAATTTTAGTCTCTGTACGTTTTGAGTTAGAGCTAGATTACTTTAGGTATGCTCAATGACATATTTGCTATAAGCATGAAAATTAGTTAGAGAAATTGATGACCTTAGAGTTAGAATCAGGACACATGCTTAACAAAGAAGTTGTTAGAATTTGAGTTATGTATATGATCCTAAAGTTTGATCCAATTTGAAGACATATGCTGGGAGTTATCATTATTAATATGGCATGGTTGAATTTATTTTGATGGCTTAAATATTGTAGATCTCTAATTATTGTGAAATTTGGATATGCGATATCTGTAGATGTCTAGGTTTCTTAGAAGGTTTAAATTCCTAATTTGGATCAGAATTCACAAAGTTATGCCATTATCAATATTAAAGGTCGTAATGGAATTGATATTAGCTACTTGACTTTTGTAGCTTCATTAGTGTCTTGAAATGCTTCTTGCATACTTTTTTTATTTTAGAACCTTTTTTGTCTAAAATTTTGATGTGGTGTCTTCCGAAATTTAGGATTTTTTGAGAAACCTGATCGGTGTGAATTCAGAGTTCTGGGCATTAGACAGGTAACTATCCTGCATATAAATCATGTTATATATGTATATATATACGTGAAAAATCTTGCATTTTTGTACTTCATAAATTGCTTGAGAAATATTCTGATTTATGTTTTTTTAAATGATTATAAGTTATTATCTAATCATTTCATTATTAGTATTAACACTTTTATTTATTTACTTTTGCTACATGCCATTATTTATTTTAGTATATTTATGAATTACATATTTATATATTATTTGCAATTCATATATAAATATTTAGTTCGAGAAATAATTGGAATTATGTTTTATTCAAAAATGGGATCAATGAATTTCTCTATTCTATTTTGACAAATATTTGTACACGACATATCTAGATATAACAACTTGTAGTCCCCAATCAACTTTTCAATAACCCTATCACTGGGGGGTTAAACACTAACTATGTCAGCATGTACATCTGAAATAAAAACTATAGTTTCACACCATTCCGTCGTGAGAGAATAACAACCTTTGATATTCTGGCTTGGGTCAACGAGGGTAAACATATGAACTCTGATAATTTGGCTCGGGTCAATAAGGGTAAACAAATAAATTGTCACATTTTGTTTTTAGGCAATAGCTGATAGTGGGACATATATGCTCGTTCATTTTGTTAATTATATTTTTTGAAATATTTTGATTTCTGGGTTTTATATCTGATACTTATTGTACAATGTCCCCCTTAAGTGTGTTTTTGAAATTTTCTAAATTTTTAAGTGATCTCGGTATTTTTTTAGTGGGTGTTTAATGGGTTGTCAAGCTCATAAATAGTTGTTCTCTCCTTATCAGATTAGTAGTAAGTGTGTTGTGAATAGCTTATCGGGGACCATTGAGCGAATATCAATTGATTAGCAAGTAAATAGTTCTTCTACTTGTAAACCTAGAACTTGTTATTTGTTTAAAGCTTAAACTCTTGTATTTTAGATTTTCCTCTCAACAATAGTTGTAAACCTGGTTATTTGTATCCCTTGTGAATTTGTTACTTTGTTTTACTTTTTTGTTTTGTGAGACAGATTATAAGTCCTTCTGTGCCCACTTGGTCTTGGTCTGGTGAGCCAAGTTCGGGGTGTGACATTATGACAAAAATAGATGTCACAAAAAACATAGATATAATGTGACATTTGTATATGCCTTCAAGTAAATTTTAGCATTAGGTGATGACAATGTGCATATCCTCATAATATATCTTTAGTGACTGTGCAAAGGTGACGATCATTGTGACGGTATATCTAATGCCATCAAATAATATACATGATGAGAATTTCACATTTTGTGATGCTAACTGGTGTGCCATTAATCATCAAATTGTTGTAAGAGAATACTTAAGAGAGAAAGAGGCAGGGTTCTCACCAAAACGCCCATCATCGTTGTCGCTGTCACTGTCACCGTTGATTAGGAAGAACTATGACATTGGTTGAAAGGAAGGATGGAGTTCTCACCAACCTGAACTATGAAAAGGGTCCACAGTGAGATTGGCTAATTTTTTTTTATAATATTTAAACACTTATACAACTGGTTTCTTTAAAAAGGTTCTAAAACTAGGATTAATTTTTTAATCCCATTTATTTGAGCCAGTTGTCTAAAACCGGCTCTCCTTGTTTGCCTCTGTAACTATAATTTAGTGTAGTATGGTTAATTATTTTGAGTTCTCTTTGATTTTTTTTTCTATGCACCCAAGGCTGTTCTTTGTAAGTTTAATGAGAGTAATTAGTGAGATAATTATAAACTTTATTGGCAACAACTACCTAATTAATTTACTAGCCACTAAACAAGAACAACAAAGATACTAGAGATTGTAACTTAGCAGGAAGAAATATGTGGCTTCAAGTATTTTTATAAGTCTATCGCTAATGCTTTCATCCTTTTTGGCATTTGATAAAACATTTAAGTCAGAAAACCACTCTAATCGTCTCCACTTAATATTTTCTCGATACTTAATTCTTTGAACATGTTGTAATCCTTTTTTCTTCACAACTATATTTGATCTACATATATAGATAATATCAAAATCCTTAAGTCAATCAAATTTTCCTTTGCATTCATTTTTATAACCAACTGTAGTTTGATATGCCCTTTGTGTGACCACAATTGCACATGTCGTATATGTAATAAAGTGTACCGGAACGGGTTAGGTAGTCGAATCCTCAAGGACTGGTATAGCTATAGATACTAGTTTAATATCTAATATCTAGCTGATTCAAAGATTGAGTTGAAGCTGAAATTAAAGAAAATAAATAAAAGAGAGAGAGAGAGAGAGAGAGAGAGAGAGAAAGCAGGCGGAAGGACAGTGCCTCGGATTAATCTCCTTAACAAATGTATTGACTAAGCAATGATTACATGTACATCTCCTTGGACCGTAGTTAACACTTATGGAGGGTTTGCTAACATATGACCTTACTCAAGATTCAGTGCGGACTGAACCCCATCTCTAATGTGTGCCCTAGCTAGATGGATCTCTCGATCATCATCTAGATATCAAAGCGCAACTATGACTAACATGCTTCTTGACTGTAGTTACGACTACAAGGAACATGAATGCCAAATCTTGCTCACGCAGCTTACGGCAATTTTCACATTGAGTTTTGCAACATGCAACATCAAGGCAATCAACACAAAGAGTTGCAATCAAGATAAACAAAAGATAAATCACAAGGAAATTCAATAATCAATGCTACAAAGATCAGTACATCACAGGGCAAGGATCATAATTCGGGACACTGAATGATGATTAGCCCCTCATGGTTTTATAATGCATATAAGGAAAACTACAAGAGAATGAAATATAATCCATAAAACTTCCAACTTGCTTCACAATCTTTGTCGGAGAGTGACCAATGAAGATCTTATCGGCGTTCCTCCATTCCCACAGTGATCTTTCTACCCAGATCCGGTCCTTAATGGTGCCAAGCTTTGGCCTAACCGTTGTCTCCAAGAAATAAGAAGAAGATACCGTTTACCACCTAGCTTTGGGGTTTTAAAACACCATTCCAGATACAATATTGGTCATGCTCTTAGCTGTGCTCTTCTCGTGATGTCTTGGAACTCATTCTTGGCATGATTGTAACTTAACCTAAAAAGTGCACAAGCATTTATGCACACCGGTGCCTATTACCTATGCTTTAACAGCACGTTGGTGCTAGTAGCAAAGAAGTCGTGCTCTTTTCTCTATGGAAGTCCTAGTAAAGTGCACTGGTGTAAGCACACCCGTGCTGACTGACTGTACTTCAAGAGCATGATGGCGTTAGGGGTAGTGGAACTGTGCTCTTTAATTTGTACAGATTCTAGTGAAGTGCATGGGCATAAGCACGCTCGTGCTTCCTGATCATGCTTCCTTAGTTGAGCTAAAAATCTCTAAGTCTTGAAAACTACACGGTCTCAAGCATGGGTGTGCTTCCCGACTGTGCTTGTCCTGAAAAGTGTGTTCCAACTCCATTTTGTGACAAAATTCATCTCTATTCATTCCTTTCAATCCAAGACCTGATTATCTGCATCATTTAACACACATACCCTAAGTAGCATCGATTTATAATAAAAGAATGTAAAATGGAGAAGCAATTCATGTAATATGGTAGATAAAATGTCTATGTAAAATACACTCATCAAATACCCCCACACTTAAACATTTGCTTGTTCTCAAGCAAAACACTTGGCTCACAAGAAAAGAAGATGAGTGCATGACCTCTAATCTCATAGAGGATAGGGAATTCACAAACAAACAATGGAACCCTAGAGACTAGTGCATGTTTAGCTGCTACTATAAGAAAGGGATTCGCCCGTACTCCATATTCTCCGTGTGTGTGTGAATTTACCATAGATAAGTGTCCCATGTACCTTGGAAGAGGAACTAGCTCAACGGATGTTATTTCCATAAAACTAAATGTGTAGTAGCTTCATACACCTTAGAGATAGCCCTTTCCCCCGGTTGTTCATCAAGTGAACATTGATGATGCCCAAGATCCGACTACTCAAGTGTAGATTTCACAATTCTACAGAGATAGCTCTTTCTACCAACTTTCTGTACAAACTATTTACAAAACATAGGTAGGGCATTCATACGATTATGACTTTCCGACGACTAAAGAAACAAGCAACTAACATTTTTATTTATTTATTTTATTTTATTTTTAACAAGAACTTGGTCTATAAGCTAAAATCTTTCCTAGGATACAAGTAAATCCACAACTAGGGGAAATCTTTCCAGAGAAATTAAATCTTTCCAGAGCACAGTTAAATGAAGATGAAAAAGAGAAATTAAGTTAAGAGTTTTATTTTAGTTTTTTTTCCTTTAACCAATATGATGTTTATATATACATATAAATTAAATTTTAACTTGGGATCATAAGCATTTTGTTATGGATAATTAAAGACATAAATTCAAAATTTATTTTTGACAAAGTGGATAAGCAACAAAGCAAAGCACAAGCGGGTACGGAGGAGCACTAGTTACGGTGGCTTGACTGACCTCTTAGGGATAAACCTCCTCACCATGCAACCCTATAGGAGAGAACGAGAGATAATCCTCACACAGAACTCCCATAGGAGACCCTGAATATGAATTGTAATATGAGAGGCTTGAACTTGATACCTCTCAATCTCAACCACTAGTAGTTACCGTTGGGCTAGTCCACGGTTCCTAATAAATTCAAATTTCTAAAAAAATTGGGTATTTATGTTATTTAATAATAACTAAATTTAATTTTTTATTACCAAATACTTTTATGAGATATTTGTTAATACTTTTATAGGCTATTAGGACTCATCATCATTTATATTAAATAAATATAAAGTAACACTATAAATAGATTAAGAAAACAAAAAAAAAATGGACTAATAAGATTAGTTTAAGGGAAAAAAATACTTAAATAAAAGACTCAAAAGGATAAAGAGATAAAAATAAAAATTTTAAAACGTTACAAAACAATTGAAATTGATTAAGCATTACATTTTAAAATACTTAACACCTTAAGTTATTATTCTAGGCATGAGACAACTATTCATATTTTACAAATACTCAAACATGAGATCTCAAATATAATATATAAAAATTCAGTTAAAACACATCTTAATCTTATTTTACTATATATTTATTTGTTTTTGATATATGTAGATACACACACACACAAAATAATATGCCCATAAAAGTAAAACCTACACATGTGAAGGTATACACTACAAGAATATTCTCATTTCATTTATGTTTGAGTAAAATGTAGTTTGTTCATTGAATTTCATTAATTCTAATCAACCAAATGTTATCATCTTTTAATTAATTGATAATTTATAAAATGAAGTGTTTTCTTAACACCCTTTGTACATATGTATTTGTCTTTTAGTTTTAGAGGAGTTCATGTGTCAAATCCTTTACCAAATAATAAGTTTAAATTATTTTCATATTTATTAGGATGACAAATATCTTAAAACAAATTTAAAAGGTAAATATAATTCTTGATTTTACACAATAAACAAGACTAAGGCCCTATTTGGGTGCCACTAGATTCCATAGGAATGGTGGTAATTCCTATGGAATTTAGTATTATGTAGGAAATCAAATAAAGGGGTGTTTGGATACTATTTTGATAGTAATAAATTCCTTTGGAATCACATGATTCCATAGGAATTTGTAAAAGAGGTGACCCAAAATTTTTTTCTTGTTCATTTCGGGCTGTTCGAGTGTGAGATTAGGAAATAGAAAAGCCTTTATCATTCTCCACCATCTTCATTCATTCACGACCGCCACTTGCAGTCTCTGTTTGCCGACCCGCCAATGAAGGGTTCACCATCTTCATTCTCTCTCTCGCACCTCTCGAGCTCACAGTAGTGCGAAGCTTCACCTTTCATTGCTCCCATTCTTGCTTCAGATCCTAAATTATTTCTTAAACTTTTTCATCAAAATATTGAAAGAAATAAAGAAGCAAGAAGATAACATCAGAAACCCTTTCCAAATTTCACAGCATTGCAGGAGATTTATGAAGGTAAAAAAGTGTTGTTTACTAATGTTTGTTTTAAAGATTTGTAATAAATTTTCTAATCATTTTTACATTTATTACATAGGGAGATATGCATAAGTAAGACGCTCTCATGATGTAGATTATTATGCAAACATGCTAATGGACACTCCATCTCCAAGCATTCTGACTCCAAATGATCCCATCCAATCATTGTCTTCACCCAAAATAGAGAGAGAGGATAGTGATTTTGCACAAGTGGAACCTCCCTGCAGTTAACCATATATTTCACAACCACAAAGTTCATGTAGTGCAAGATGACAAGGTTACGAGATGATATGCAAAGAAGGAAAAAGGATCGAAAGTGAAAAAATGTCCAAGAGGCATTCTTAGAATACTATATAGATATGCGTCGAGCTGAGATGCTATGAAAATGAACCAGCTAGAGAAGTACACCATAGGAGAATGCATGGCTGCATTTAATGTGGTGTGTGATCTATTTTTAGATGAAGATTTTGTTAAAGTTACTATATTATTTAAATATAAGGATAATAGTGAAATCTTCTTGAGTCTCAAGGAAGATCGGAAAGAGTTGTGATTTCGACAAATGATTAATTAAAAACAATGTTATGTTATATGTTTTTTATATTTACTTACATGCAATTTATGTTTGAGGATGTTTATTATTGTCACAATGACTTGAATATTTTTTATAAGACATTATGTTTATGAGATCTATTTATTTATTTGAGATATACTTGTTTATTTGCTGGTAGATTTTTGAATTATTTGGGGATATTCAATTACTTAATAACAAAAAAGAGTTTTATAAATTATAATTGTAGCCCCATTGATAATCTTACACAGGGCAACATTCTATTACTTAATAACAAAAAAGGCAACATTGATAATCTTATACATCATTTATATTACATTTCTACGATAGTTACAGTAATCTTTCCACATTTGCATTGCTATTTCATCTCTTTTGTGAGCACCTATAATACGTTCAGAGTTCATTACATTAAGATCATTTTCATATGTGTCATCTCCGTTTGGGATAGTAATTTTGTCAGCTCTATTACTGATTTCCTCAATCTCATCTATGCCATTGTGTATTCATATGAAATTATGCAAGACACATGTGGCAACTACTATATAAGTTTGAGAATCTACTAGATGAAAGGTTGCAACTTTAAGTATAGGAAATCTCATTTTCAAGACACCAATAATGCGTTCAATATGATTTCTCAATGAAGCATGTCTCAAATTAAATAGTTCTTTATAAATGCTTGGTCTACATCCTACCTGTCCTTGCTCCTGTAATTGATAATACACACCTCGGTATGGAGCAATAAAATTTGGAGTATTTGCACATCCTGCATCCACTAGGTTATATTTACTGAGAGAAACATGAAAACCTTGGTTGATTGAATGCTGAAGTACTCTAGCATTAGAAGCAGAACCTTCCCAACTAGCTCAAACATATATAAAACATAAGTTAAATCACATGCAACCATAACATTCTGTGACAATGTTTGTTTTCTATTTCTATAAGGATCTTGCAAGGCCAGAGAAATATTGATTGGAATATGTGTTCCATCAATAGCACCAATACAATCCTAAAATAATAAACCCATAAAATTTGTTAAGAAAAATTTTAAAAAATGTAAATAATAAATAAAAAGATAGTATAAAAATTTCTAACCTTGAAATATGGAAAAAAAAGTCTACTATTCTGGATAACGGATGATGTTGTTATTGGTGGCAATTCAATATATATACTAGCAAGAGTAATAATAGCTTTAAGCACTTTACCAAAATAACAGCTAACCATTTCTACCGAATGCTGAAAGCACTCTTGCACGTCATGATTACTAGCGATGTGCGCAAGAGTGTACACAAACATTGTTAGTTGTTCCTCGATTGTAATTCTTTATGAGTTGCCAAGAAGAGATCTTACCCTTAAAAAATTAGCAAGTGCTTCAAATATACAAGGCTCCATATGAAGTTCACTCTTATAATGTGCCTCATGACCTTCAAGAATTTCTTGTACATATGCAACACTTGTAAACATTGATGTATAACAAGGCCTAGTTTTTGAACTTACAGATAATAGACTTGGAAAAATAGTGAGCATGAATTTATCATCATCTTCCATAATCTTTCTCCATTGATCCAAATCTATATTAAAACAAAAGACTTTGAGACGTAAAAATTTGAGTTGAAGAGAGATGAGTTTACATATTACATAAGTGTGTTGGCTTTAAATAGAGGGAAATTGTTAAAGGCTAGTTTTTAAAAAAAACCAATGGCTAGGTTTTTTTAAAAACTCTAACGGCTAATTTCAATTTCAAAATTAAAAATTCCTATGGAAAATTTCCTGTGGACATCCAAACACCATTCTGTAGGAATTTTTTCTATAGTAAATTCCACAGGAATTAATTTTGAATTCTATGGAATAAAATTCCTGCGAAAAAAATTACTATGCATCCAAACAGGGCCTAAATAATATTTATAATTTATTTTAGATACTAAATACATATACTTTAAATATAATTAAGTTTCAAAACTTTGACCAATGTAATTAGTGAATAGGTTTGGATGAAGAGATATGAAAAATGAAAAGGTACATTACCAAAATTAACAATTCTAGTCTCCTAAATATACGTCTATTATTTATTTATTTATTTTTTTGAAAGGATGTGGTCATTTAAATATTGCTATTATTTATTATTTTATTATAACTAGCTGTGATATGGAAAGTTTGCTCCACATTCATTACAACATATTTCTTTTTTTTGGATTACAAGTACTAGGTTACAGATCAATTAAATCATAATTTTCCTATTGAATATCCAAGAAAAAGACAGTATTTTTGAAGTGCTTGCACTGCTAATTTTCCCTTAAAATTTCTCATCTAATTTCTTATTCTAGCAGACAACCCAAAAACATACTCTTGTGCTTGTCTTCCCTTATCTGATGGTCCACTGATCTCTTCAATACACCATCTTTTGATGAACAGGTTGAGCACATCACCATAATTTTTAGTGGTATTAGAGATGGTCTTTTTATGTTTTTGAAAAAAAAATGAGCTGGTCTTTTGAGAGACCATAGAATACTATAGGAAAAGGTTATCATCCTTGCCATAACTCTGTATATTAATCTTCTTGCGCATCATTTCTGCTAAATACAACATTGTTGTATTTGGATCTATTTCAAATAACTTTACTAGTCTGTTGCTGCTATCTCATGTATTTTGGTGTAGGCTATCTCGTGTCGCTGCTCGTCTGTTGCAATGGTGACACATATCTTTGCTAGAGTTATATCTCCATGCACTTTTGCTTGCTTTACCATGTTCCCCTATGAGAAAAAAGTTGCTCTTTCTTGAAATGATGTGTAAATTAAATGAAACCAAGATATGGATTGCTCTTTGACGGACCTTTAGGGTGTGTCTGAATTATGCAAATATATAAAAATGCATGTATGCAAATAATATTATAATTAAGTCTACATATATTGCAAGTGTACGGGTCATAAAGTAATACCTCGTGGGTGAGAATGAGGGTCATATTTCCCCAGAACGGTGAGAGGCTCCTATTACTTCCTTTTTGCTTACTAAATAGCCAAAACGTTTACATTCTTTCTTTAATCTACTTCTATAATTTATTACACAATAAAATTGGAGAATTGTTAAGCACAATTGGAAGGAGTCAATAGGTTGCATGATAGTTATCTTAATTATTACTTATGGCAGCCGTTGAGTGTGACAATCATGTTCTAGAATTAGACCGGGAGAATTCAAAGGCGTACTAGTCCCAATCTCTTGGCAACTAGGTCTAAATAACTAGGAACTTAAGATGGAATCTCTTCCTACCCTAGCTACCTATGTTTGCCTTAAGTACAAGAATTCCTCTAGAAGGGACAAATCAAATCCTAAGTCTAAGGGGCAATCAATGCCTAATCCAGAAATCTAGCAAACGTAACCTCTTAGAACATGCAAAGATCTATCATGGCATGGGCCTCCTAATGTAGTGGCATATCTTCCTCATCCACATTAACAAGAATATATTAAGAAATCATGCAATGATTCATGAAAACTAGAGAGATGTATTGAATATATCAATCAAGGTATATAAACAATAATTAGAGTACCTAGACATAAAATTCCCCTCGAATTGGGGTCCTCCAATGGATGTAAAAGAATATAAATCTATTAATAGCAATCATCCATAAGAAAGTATATCAAAAGAAATCTTAGACTAACAGCCTCAAATTGGTCTTCCAAGGTTGAGAGCAAGAGAATCCCAAGATTGACAAGATGACGCTGAACGCCTTCAGGCACCCTCCTCTAATGATGATCGTTGGATTATTCTTAAGAAATCCAGCAGAATCTGTTAGAATATGGAAGAAATTCGTATCCAGCTGCTCAGATCTCCGGAATTCCCGCTGTCCTACCTTATTCGGCAAAAGAATCTCCCTAAATTTTTTGAAACCTAGAGTATTTATAGGATTGAATCCCCCACGGCCTTACCACGGGCATTGTGACGCCCGTGGTGAGTAAGTTATTACTTGGGCTCCAAGTCACGTCCTGACACAACACTATAAGCATTGTGTGGCTAGATCACTAGCGTGATGGGTTTTCACAACGGCCATTGTAAGGCCATTATGGCTCCTGTATTGTTTCCATTAGTTCTATGCTACCACAGCTTGATAACGACAGTGATTAGATTGGCCAACGGCCATAGTAAGATATTACCACGGCCATTGTGAGCTGTCGTGAAGTTCTAATTCAACAACTTGGCCTATTCTGGTTCATAACATCCCTGAATTAGCTTCTTTTTTTTTTCCTAAAATTGAAATATAGGCCGAGGTGTGCAAAAGAATAAAATTTTGTACTAATTAGGTGCCAAACATGTCAAAATTCATGGTAAATATGGAAAATATGAACTATTTAACACTTATCAAATATCCCCACACTTAAGCATTTGCTCGTCTTTAAGCAAATATAAAATATAAAAAAAGAAGACATGATAACTGCTTGAACTTAGGAAACTAAATATGGAGTTTCAGTAGTGTAAGGGAACAATCAAATGGCAAGTAGCATGAACCTGCCTCTACGAAGAGGAGTCTACTCTATGGCAAAAAATACTTTTCCAAGTGTCTGTTTCCTAGTCCACTAACTTATAGTCTAGATCATGGTGCAAAAACTTTTTGGGGTTTTATTCAAACTAACTCTGTGCTTTTCATAAATCCTTGTACATGAACACACTTTTTTTTCACAATCAGTAGCCTTAACACATCCCAAGAGGCATCCCTTTCTCCCACTAGGGCATACTCTTTGTATCCGACTTGTTGGGAATGACTATGCACTACAAAGGGGTAGCTCTTTCTACTGTTAATATATTTTACTACAATGATGAAATAAGTAAAACTAATCATACCCCTACTATAAAACATCACTCACTAAACAGATATTACTCCCAGAGCAGCCAAATTCTTAAGAGGCCAAGAAAAATCGCTAATCTAACATATATCATGTCCATAGACCAAATAAACTCTAACAAATAAGTACAATTCCTTCAAAGTCAACACTAGCATGTATATAAATTACAAACACCATTTTTGGGAAAAACAAATTTCATGATATAGCATAATATAGCACAAAATTCACAAATTCATAATTTTGCACAAAGCAAATCAATCATAGACTTCCTTCCCCACACTTAATGATGCACATTGTCCCCAATGTATGGATGCATGCGTAAGTGTCATAAAATATAATAGTAAAAGATAATAAAAGAGTGTATGGTCACTAGTACTCACCTGATTTCTTAGTTGGGCCGATGAAGGCAATGAAGTTATCCTTATCCAGGCTCCGAATTGTGTAGGCCAATACACCACCCGATCACCTCAAACCCTAATGGAGATGCAAATGAAGTTAAAAATTCCAAGCATAAAGTAAAATACTATAAAATAAACTCCACTATGATCAAAGTAACTACAGAAGCAACATGATGAATGTCCCTTACTGAAATAAAATGTACAATGTATGACAGAAAATAAAAAGCGCAAAATTGGTAAATGTAATCAAAATGGTGGAAATCAGCGTAGGAAAACTGGCTCTGTATGTGGTCGGTGGAAGATGGGTGTTGTTGATGAAGTGGGAGAAGTCTTCGGTGCCACTGGAGCTGATGCTGTCGGTGAAGTAGGCACTAGAGTGAATGAGGGGTCTTGGCACTATAGATGCACCAGGATTTGCTAAGGTAGACCCACAATCCTAACATAACCCTTATCGAGGTGAGCCAGGTACTCCTCAAGAGTTGGTGGAATTGATGGGGTCATGGTCGCAGTCTGTGGAGGAGGACCAACAACAATAACTAGAGCGGTAGTCGGGGGAGGATCAGTAGTATCAGTTGTCTCCGAAGAGACACCTCATCGTCCGAAGACTTAGAGTCAGACTTGTAGACCACTCAAAACTGAACCCTGTGGGGTGTGTCCAGCCGCTCTATAATGCATATAGCCCAGAGCGTAGTGACTCCGATCTGCTGCATGCTTGCAACTCAATGCATGGCTTAATAGCGGTCAATCAGGCCCTCACCCTGAACAAGCCTGGTAATGTAAGGACCCAAAAAGATGGTCGCTAGTTTGGGATCCTGTGCATGGTGACGCAACTTGCAGGCATGGCAAATGTGAATCGGGTGTCGAGCTACCATGCTCTACAGGAAGTACAGGTCACGGAAGTTCACGACCCCGGCATTGTCTCCTCGCCCAGTCAGCATCCTAGATAAGTAGGCATTGAGGTACCTAAATGCTGCATGTCCCAGGACAGATGTCTTCAAGGCACCGCATATATAAGTCTCGCGGCCTTATTAAAGGGTTTGAGTCCAGACCTGATTAGTACTCTTGTGGACCAGCAAGTCGATGTGGAGCTGGAAGTATGATACTGTACAAGTGTACTCCACATCGATGAGCCTCATCTCCATGGAGAACTACTTGTATGACATCAGGTACTCCACTACGAGTATTTGGAAGCTAATGGTATTGTGATGGCTGAGGCTGATGACCGTCATGTCCAGCATATACAAGATCATCACCACTAACGTCAGTTCCCAGTATGTCGGCTCTCAGATGCTAAAAAACCCTCCCATCCCTGTTTAGAAACCAAGTCTCGTACGTCATTAGTGAGACCAGTCTTTTCCAGCATTGGCCAGTCAATGACCCGGCCATCAACAAACCTTTAATCCACAAGCCGCCTATAGTGTGCCCTGTGCTCAGGTTCCCTAAATCGTAGAATCACTAGCCGAGAAGATTCCCCAGTCTTCTTTAGCCTCTGCCTGTGGGTGACTGGCAGCTCTCTTCTGACCAATAACCTATAATTAAGAAAGAATACAGAATATTAATCAATAGAATACATAAAATGCGATGCAGGAATGGACAACTGGTGCACAACAGGTATACTATGGCCGTTATGTGACCATAACGGTGCCATCACACCATTACCATGACTGTGGTAACTTTCTGGATGAGTACAATGGGTACGCAAAGGACTATTGTAGGAGTCAGTAGCCCTGCTGTGCACTATTCTATTGCCACCAAAGACATACAATGCTCGTGGTTAGTCCATTGTGTGTTAAAATGAGACAACGGCCAGCTAACAATGGGCAAACCCTGTTATCAGACGTTTCCAAGGCAAGATGAGTGGGAAAAATTCCATAATGGCGTTACAACGGACGCATAATACCCGTCGTAGCTCACCTCAACTAGTTTATAATTTGAACACGATGATCATAACAACGACCATTGTTCATCATGGAATAGTTGTTGTGAAGCCCGACTATGGTGAAAATTTTTTGTCCAATGGTTTGTTTTGATAGAAATTCATATAAAAACATGCACCGAGCATCTCTAAACTATTTCATGCCATTTATACATCATAAAATTATGATTTAAAAGGTTTTAGTAAATTCTTAAAAAATTGGCTAAGAAGAGAGGATTGCTCCACAGTGAAATTAAAAGTGATTTGGTGCTAAATTGAGCGGGAACAGTCTGAAAGCTACTTGGAATCACTATGTGATCATAGGGAGCTTTCTCCGGTGAGGTGGAAGAGATGAAACAAAGTTTGAGTGAGAAAGACTAAGGGTCACCCGGTGGCACTATATCTCATCATAACAAGCTAGGCAATAACTCAATAATGGCCATTGTTCATCTATTTAGTTCTCTGAGGCACCACGGCTGTTATGTTCCAGTTATGGGACCATTGTCAACTTAGTTGGGGCTCAAAATTTTCTAAGTGTTGGCAATGACCATTTTAGGGCTTGTTATGCTCACAACAGCCTCACCAAGGGCGTGGTAAGGCCATGCCAAACCTCTCATAGAATCAAGGACATAGCACCCTGCGAAGAACAAACGTGACAAATTGCCACCGCCGTGACATGAGCATTATAAGCCCGTGATGGACTCACTCAAATTTTCAAGAGAGTATTTCTCTTTGCCGATGCATCACAACGGGTGTATAACTATTAGACCGCGCGTACTGTGATACGAACAGTGAGAAACTAAGTACTCTCCCTATGTAAAATGACATAAAAACAATTCCTAATAATGATACTAGACCCCACAAAAAGATTTCGTTCATAGAATTCAAAAGAGATGAGTCAACTTCACACCATTAAATTAAGTACCACTTTTTATTGAATTACTAGATGATCAAAACGAGAACTAAAAATAAATGAACTAATGCATAAAAACTACTTGGGTTGCCTCCCAAGAAGCGCTAGTTTTACGTCAAGAGCCTGACATACCTACTCTTACCTCAAGATGGTTAAAAAAGATTGAATTCTTCCCCCTTGTTATTCTAATTGTTGTCCCAGGAATAATATTTTAAACGATGACCAATTAACTTGAATGTGCCTCTCTCGGGGTGACTTATCTCTATAGCGCCATAGGAAAAGGCTCATGTTACTATGAACGATCCCGACCATCTTGATTTCAACTTACGAAGAAAAAGCCTTAGTCTTGAATTAAAAAAAAGGACTTGATCTCCTTCTTCAAACTCCTTACCGTGTTTGAGGTGTTCGTCATGGTATTTTTTTTTTGTGCACCCTTTGTAAATCTCTGCATTCTCATAGATAGTAATCTGCCATTCTTCAAGCTCATGGAGCTGTAACTTCCTCTTCTTTCCTACAAGATTAATATCAAGATTTAAACATTTTATTGCCCAATATGCTCTGTGTTCAAGTTCTACAAGAAGATGACATGCTTTCCCATATACTAGTTTATACAGTGAAGTTCCTATAGGTGTTTTAAATGTGGTCTTGTATGCCCACAAGGCATCATCCTAATACTCGGAGTGGAAGTATGATACTGTACAAGTGTACTCCATATCGATGAGCCTCATCTCCATGGAGAACTCCGTGTACGACATCAGGTACTCCACTCCGAGTATTTGGAAGCTGATGGTCTCGTGATGGCTGAGGCTGATGACCGTCTTGTCCAGCACATACAAGATCATCACCTCCAATGTCAGTTCCCAGTATGTCGGCTCTCAGATGCTAAAAAACCCTCCCATCCCTGTTTAGAAATCAAGTCTCATACGTCATTAGTGAGACTAGTCTTTTCCAGCATTGGCCAGTCAATGACCCGGCCATCAACGAACCTTTAATCCACAAGCCGCCTATAGTGTGCCCTGTGCTCAGGATCCCCAAATCGTAGAATCACTAGCCGAGAAGATTCCCCAGTTTTTCTCCAGCCTCTGACTGTGGGTGACTGGGAGCTCTCTTCTGACCAATAACCTACAATTAAGAAAGAATACAGAAAATTAATCAATAGATTACAGAAAATGCGATGCAGGAATGGACAACTGGTGCACAACTGGTATACTATGGCCGTTATGTGACCATAACGGTCCCATCACACCCATTACCATGACTGTGGTAACCTTCTGGATGAGTACAATGGGTACACAAAGTCCTATTATGGGAGTCAGTAGCCCTGCTGTGCACTATTCTAGTGCCACCAACGGCGCACAAAGCTCGTGGTTAGTCCATTGTGTGTTAAAATGAGACAACGACCAGCTAACAATCGGGAAACCCCGTTGTCAGACGTTTCCAAGGCAAGATGAGTGGGAAAAATTCCATAACGGCCTTACAACGGGCGCATAATACCCGTCGTAGCTCACCTCAACTAGTTTATAATTTGAACAAAATGATCATAACAACGACCATTGTTCATCATGGAACAGCTGTTGTGAAGCCCGACTATGGTGAAAAATTTTTGTCCAATGGTTTGTTTTGATAGAACTTCATATAAAAACATTCACCAAGCATCCCTAAACTATTTCATCCCATTTATACATCATAAAATTATGATTTAAAAGGTTTTAGTAAATTCTTACAAAATTGACTAAGAAGAGAAGATTGCTCCACAGTGAAAATCAAAGTGATTTGGTGCTAAATTGAGCAGGAACAGTCTGAAAGCTACTCGGAATCACTATATGATCGTAGGGAGCTTTCTCCGGTGAGGTGGAAGAGATGAAACAAAGTTTGAGTGAGAAAGACTAAGGGTCACCCGGTGGCACTATATCTCATCATAACAAGCTAGGCAATAACTCAATAATGGCCGTTGTTCATCTATTTAGTTCTCTGAGGCACCACGGGCGTTATGTGCCCGTTATGGGACCATTGTCAACTTAGTTGGGGCTCGAAATTTCTAAGTGTTGGCAACGACCATTTTATGGCTTGTTATGCTCACAACAGCCTCACCAAGGGCGTGGTAAGGCCATGCCAAAACTCTCAAAGAATCAGGGAGCTAGCACCCTGCGGGGAACGAACGTGACAAATTGCCACCGCCATGACCATGAGCATTATAAGCCCGTGATGGACTCACTCAAATTTTCAAGAGAGTATTTCTCTTTGCCGATGCATCACAACGGGTGTATAACTATTAGACCGCGCGTACTGTGATACGAACAGTGAGAAACTAAGTACTCTCCCTATGTAAAATGACATAAAAACAATTCCTAATAATGATACTGGACCCCACAAAAAGATTTCGTTCATAGAATTCAAAAGAGATGAGTCAACTTCACACCATTAAATTAAGTACCACTTTTTATTGAATTACTAGATGATCAAAACGAGAACTAAAAATAAATGAACTAATGCATAAAAACTACTTGGGTTGCCTCCCAAGAAGCGCTAGTTTTACGTCAAGAGCCTGACATACCTACTCTTACCTCAAGATGGTTAAAAAAGATTGAATTCTTCCCCCTTGTTATTCTAATTGTTGTCCCAGGAATAATATTTTAAACGATGACCAATTAACTTGAATGTGCCTCTCTCGGGGTGACTTATCTCTATAGCGCCATAGGAAAAGGCTCATGTTACTATGAACGATCCCGACCATCTTGATTTCAACTTACGAAGAAAAAGCCTTAGTCTTGAATTAAAAAAAAGGACTTGATCTCCTTCTTCAAACTCCTTACCGTGTTTGAGGTGTTCGTCATGGTATTTTTTTTTTGTGCACCCTTTGTAAATCTCTGCATTCTCATAGATAGTAATCTGCCATTCTTCAAGCTCATGGAGCTGTAACTTCCTCTTCTTTCCTACAAGATTAATATCAAGATTTAAACATTTTATTGCCCAATATGCTCTGTGTTCAAGTTCTACAAGAAGATGACATGCTTTCCCATATACTAGTTTATACAGTGAAGTTCCTATAGGTGTTTTAAATGTGGTCTTGTATGCCCACAAGGCATCATCCTAATACTCGGAGTGGAAGTATGATACTGTACAAGTGTACTCCATATCGATGAGCCTCATCTCCATGGAGAACTCTGTGTACGACATCAGGTACTCCACTCCGAGTATTTGGAAGCTGATGGTCTCGTGATGGCTGAGGCTGATGACCGTCTTGTCCAGCACATACAAGATCATCACCTCCAATGTCAGTTCCCAGTATGTCGGCTCTCAGATGCTAAAAAACCCTCCCATCCCTGTTTAGAAATCAAGTCTCATACGTCATTAGTGAGACTAGTCTTTTCCAGCATTGGCCAGTCAATGACCCGGCCATCAACGAACCTTTAATCCACAAGCCGCCTATAGTGTGCCCTGTGCTCAGGATCCCCAAATCGTAGAATCACTAGCCGAGAAGATTCCCCAGTTTTCTCCAGCCTCTGCCTGTGGGTGACTGGGAGCTCTCTTCTGACCAATAACCTACAATTAAGAAAGAATACAGAAAATTAATCAATAGATTACAGAAAATGCGATGCAGGAATGGACAACTGGTGCACAACAGGTATACTATGGCCGTTATGTGACCATAACGGTCCCATCACACCCATTACCATGACTGTGGTAACCTTCTGGATGAGTACAATGGGTACACAAAGTCCTATTATGGGAGTCAGTAGCCCTGCTGTGCACTATTCTAGTGCCACCAACGGCGCACAAAGCTCGTGGTTAGTCCATTGTGTGTTAAAATGAGACAACGACCAGCTAACAATCGGGAAACCCCGTTGTCAGACGTTTCCAAGGCAAGATGAGTGGGAAAAATTCCATAACGGCCTTACAACGGGCGCATAATACCCGTCGTAGCTCACCTCAACTAGTTTATAATTTGAACAAAATGATCATAACAACGACCATTGTTCATCATGGAACAGCTGTTGTGAAGCCCGACTATGGTGAAAAATTTTTGTCCAATGGTTTGTTTTGATAGAACTTCATATAAAAACATTCACCAAGCATCCCTAAACTATTTCATCCCATTTATACATCATAAAATTATGATTTAAAAGGTTTTAGTAAATTCTTACAAAATTGACTAAGAAGAGAAGATTGCTCCACAGTGAAAATCAAAGTGATTTGGTGCTAAATTGAGCAGGAACAGTCTGAAAGCTACTCGGAATCACTATATGATCGTAGGGAGCTTTCTCCGGTGAGGTGGAAGAGATGAAACAAAGTTTGAGTGAGAAAGACTAAGGGTCACCCGGTGGCACTATATCTCATCATAACAAGCTAGGCAATAACTCAATAATGGCCGTTGTTCATCTATTTAGTTCTCTGAGGCACCACGGGCGTTATGTGCCCGTTATGGGACCATTGTCAACTTAGTTGGGGCTCGAAATTTTCTAAGTGTTGGCAACGACCATTTTATGGCTTGTTATGCTCACAACAGCCTCACCAAGGGCGTGGTAAGGCCATGCCAAAACTCTCAAAGAATCAGGGAGCTAGCACCCTGCGGGGAACGAACGTGACAAATTGCCACCGCCATGACCATGAGCATTATAAGCCCGTGATGGACTCACTCAAATTTTCAAGAGAGTATTTCTCTTTGCCGATGCATCACAACGGGTGTATAACTATTAGACCGCGCGTACTGTGATATGAACAGTGAGAAACTAAGTACTCTCCCTATGTAAAATGACATAAAAACAATTCCTAATAATGATACTGGACCCCACAAAAAGATTTCGTTCATAGAATTCAAAAGAGATGAGTCAACTTCACACCATTAAATTAAGTACCACTTTTTATTGAATTACTAGATGATCAAAATGACAACTAAAAATAAATGAACTAATGCATAAAAACTACTTGGGTTGCCTCCCAAGAAGCACTAGTTTTACGTCAAGAGCCTGACATACCTACTCTTACCTCAAGATGGTTAAAAAAGATTGAATTCTTCCCCCTTGTTATTCTAATTGTTGTCCCAGGAATAATATTTTAAACGATGACCAATTAACTTGAATGTGCCTCTCTCGGGGTGACTTATCTCTATAGCGCCATAGGAAAAGGCTTATGTTACTATGAACGATCCCGACCATCTTGATTTCAACTTACCAAGAAAAAGCCTTAGTCTTGAATTAAAAAAAAGGACTTGATCTCCTTCTTCAAACTCCTTACCGTGTTTGAGGTGTTCGCCATGGTATATTTTTTTTGTGCACCCTTTGTAAATCTCTGCATTCTCATAGATAGTAATCTGCCATTCTTCAAGCTCATGGAGCTGTAACTTCCTCTTCTTTCCTACAAGATTAATATCAAGATTTAAAGATTTTATTGCCCAATATGCTCTGTGTTCAAGTTCTACAAGAAGATGACAGGCTTTCCCATACACTAGTTTATACAGTGAAGTTCCTATAGGTGTTTTAAATGTGGTCTTATATGCCCAGAAGGCATCATCCAATTTATCTGACCAATCCTTCCAATGATGAGCTACCGTCTTTTCTAGGATTTGTTTTAATTTCCTATTGGACACCTCTTCTTGCCCACTTGTTTGTGGATAATAAGGTATGGCTAGTCTTGTGTAACTACATATTTCCTTAGGATGCTGATTAACTTGTCATTGCAAAAATGTGTTTTCCTATAACTTAAGATTGTCCTAGGTGTTCCAAATCTAGGGAGTAGTTTCTTTAAGAATTTAATCACAACTCTAGCATCTTTCGAAGGAAGAGCTTGTGCTTCTACCCATTTGGAAACATAATCTACTACAACCATGATAAATTTTTCACCAAATGATGTAGGAAATGGGCCTATAAAATCAATGACCACAAATCAAAGATTTCACATAAAAGAATAACATTCTGAGAAATTTCATCATGACGAGTAATATTACTTGTGCGCTGGCAATTATCACAATGTTGTAGATACCTGTGAGCAACCTGATTCAAGGACCTTGCCAGCTGTTCTATTTGTCCTAAAATGTCCCCCAGCTGGTCCTAAATGGCAATGCCCGAGGATTTCCCATCCTTCGGTCTAACGTATGCATCTACTAATAATCTAGTCTGCACATACTAAACAAGAATTGATCTTCCCACACATAGTGGTTTAGGTCCGTGAAGAATTTCTTCTTTTGTTGATATGTGAATCATTTTGGTAGAGTACCTGCAACCAAATAGTTGGCAAAGTCAGCAAACCACCGTGGGGTTTCACCTCTTACCGCAATGAGTTTGTATAGGCACTATTCGGGGAATGTGTTGTCAATGTCTCCATCCTTCAATGATTTCTTCTCAGGATTTTCTAGCCTAGATAGATCATCTACAGTCAAGTTCACTACTTCTCGCTTGTCCTTGGTTTTCACATCAAATTCCTGCAAGAGTAAAATCCATCTAATTAGATGAGGTTTAACATCATTTTTACTCATGAGATATCTAAGTGTGGAGTGATCAGTGTAACTCACTACTTTTGAGAGCAACATTTACGGTCAGAACTTATCGAAGGTTTTGCTAGCATCAAGAGAAGTTTCAATGAAATTCTTGAAAATTCGATGAAGAGGGAACCTTATACTTTGAATGTTGGAGGTTTAGTCTCACTTGTTCTTTGAAGTCCAATAAGAATTGTAGGAGGGGCCACCAACCAACCAAACTTATGAATTTGATCTCTTTAATGAACCATGTTCATTAATTGTAAAGAAGCATTTAAAACTTGTTACTATATATTCTCCATCTCAATATCTTAATTTTCAATATTGCAAATAATTTTTCAAAGTTATTGTTAGTTTTCCCGCTTTTATTTTTATCACTTATTTGACAATAATATGAATAAGTTATTGTTTCTTTAATGATAAACATAGAGATAACATGGACCATACAATTATTGGTTATTGAAACATCTTTTTAATGAAAAAAATAAAAAACTAATTTCACAATTAAGAATGATCTTCTCTGGGCTCATCAAATACTTAAAAGAATCTGCACACACACCCCGATATGTAGCCTATTCTTGTGAAATAAATAAATAAATAAATAAATAAATAAATAATGAAAGAAAATTGTATATATTTGTATACACATTTTTTTTTGTGTGTGCGCCTTTACATTGGTATGCAATATTTGTGGCAAGAATTAAAATAAAAAATATGATCAACATTTGCTTATTTATTTGGTGGAAATTATAAGAAGGCCCTTGTGGTATTTTCTCATATTAATAATAACTATGAGTTGGGCCAAGTTGTGGATGCCCATAACTTGAAGCCTAAACCTTGAGAAATGGCTTTCAATGTAGAAATGGATATACATATTTATAGTATCATTTTAATTAGAAGAAAAAAAATTGGTCATTTGTAGTTTTTTCTCTTTATCAATGAATTATAGTTTGTCTATTTATTTTGAAAAGATGAAATACATATATAAATTGAAGAAATTAATAATTTATTAAAAAAATAAATTTCTTAGAATCTTGATATACTAAAAGAGTCAAAACGTCATGTATGTATTAAGTATAAATGAAAAAAAAATTGAAATATAAAAACAAAAAACAAAGTTGAAATTTTTGTGAAATTATTATGACTCTCAAAACTTAGTATCACGCAACCAATCCAAAAAATAATAATGCATTCATATTGAAAAAATAAAAAATAAAAAAGATGAAACAATGAAATTAATAAGTTATTGTTTCTTTAATGATAAACATAGAGAAAGCATGAAGGATATAATTATTGAATTTTCAAGAATTTCATTTCATTGGTTGTGTAGTTTTCTTGTGCATCATTCAAGGTCTTGCTAGCATAGTAAATGGGATGGAAGTGCTTGTCCCTCCTTTAACCCAGTAGTACCCCTACTACAAAATCACTAGTATCGCACATTAACTCAAATGAAAAATTTCAATCTGGGGCAATCATGATTGGAGCTTGACAACTTTATCTTTTAAAGTTTTGAATGTTGGTGTGCAATTCTGGTTGAAATCAAATGCTGCTTCCTTTGCCAAGAGCTTGGTTAAAGGCCTAGCAATCAGTGAGAAGTCTTTAATGAACCTTCTGTAAAAGCTTGCATGACCCAGAAAACTATGAATTGCTTTGACTAATATGGATGGTGGAAGCTTCTCGATGGTAGAAATCTTAGCCTTGTCCACCTCAATCCCTTTTCTTGAAATTCATTGCCTCAATGTGATGCCTTCCACAACCATGTAGTGACATTTTTCCTAACTAAGCACAAGATTAGTCTCTTCACATCTCACCAATACCCTCTCCAGATTTCTTAGGCAGATTTCAAAAGAGTCACTAAATATGGAAAAGTTGTCCATGAACACCTCCATCGTGCTTTCCACCATGTCCTCAACGATCGACAACATGCATCTTAGGAATGTCACAGGGGCATTGCGTAATCTGAAAGGCATTCGGTGATATGCAAAAGTTCTGTACAGGTACGTAAATGTGGTATTCTCTTGATCTTCAGGAGCAATGGGAATCTAAAAATATACTGAATATCCATCCGAGAAACAATAATATGTGTGCCCTGCTAACCTTTCAAGCATCTGATCTATAAATGGAAAAGGGAAGTGGTTCTTTCTGGTGGAGTCATTCAGTTTCCTATAGTCGATGCATAATCGCCAACATGTGAGTGTTCTAGTTGGTATAAGCTCATTCTTCTCATCGGTAATTATGGTCATCCCTTGTTTCTTTGGTACCACTTGCACTGGACTCACCCATCGCTATCTAAAATTGGATAGATGATACCTGCATCCAAAAGTTTCATTACCTCTATATCCACCACTTCCTTCATGTTCATATTCAACATTTCATTGCAGCAAAGCGGAGGGTTTATGATTATCTTCCATCAAGTTCTTGTGAATACAAAAGGACGGACTAATTCCTTTGATGTCAGATATCTTCTAATCGATCACCCTCTTATGCTTCCGCAAAACCTCCACCAGCTTTTCTTTTGTTCATTAGTCAAGCCTGCCGCAATGATCAATACGAGTTTCGATTATTCTCCCAAAAAGGCTAGGGTACTGTAGCAGAGTACCGCAGCAACACGACAAAAATTACTGTAGCACCACTGTTCACAACCGGCCGAGAAAACAGAAGTTTATAGTATCCACACGGGCGTGTGGAAATTATCCACGCCCGTGTGGAAATTCCCCACGGGCGCGTGAAGCATCCACGCCCGTGTAGTCGCCCGATTCCAGCCCTATTTAAAAGCCGAATCAGCCCCGATTTTAGTATTATTTTCTCCATCATTTCCCCAACTTGAGAGAGGGCTTCGGCTAGGGTTTCGAGGGGTATTGGCCAAGGTTTTGGAGAGGTTCTACAGCTCCGACATCGTCATTCCTTAGGAAGAAGGTTGGTAAGGGAGCTTCCGTCGAGGCGTATCCTATACCGGACGAGGGAATCCTTAGACGACGAGTAGAGGACTTTCCACAAGACCATTGACACGACTATAGAGGGGGTTTCTTTATGGATTCATTGCTTTTACATTCTATTTCTTTGATTGTACTTAGCTCCATGGAGAGCTAAACCCCGAGTGGGTACTCGGGTATTGTGAACCCTAGGATGTATTTGTTTCTTTGAACCTCTTTATTATGCTTTCAATAAATTGATGTTTATTGTGAGTTCCAACTTTGAATGCTTGATTGTATGAACATTTCCCCTAGAGTGACACTAGGGTTGAGAGTTCTTGTTGGTAACCTTGTGAGTGAGTGACACACCACGAGCGTTAGACAAAGCTAAGTTGGAGAGGGTTGAGAGGGTGAGTCGAGAGCTACAGGAGCGTCCCTTTTTTCCTCCGGTGTGATAGACTCTACCTCCGTTCCTCGAGTTCTTTACGGCCATAATAGAGTGAGTGGTCTAAGGGATGAACTTCCGCTGGGGCTTAGTTGCGCGTGCAACGGAGTGAAGCATTGAGGTTATCTTAGTATCTAGGGCTCAATTGTGGTTAGGGACCTTCCACCTGGACCAAAGGGTTAGGTCTATAATTAGGAAGAGATTTATCACTTGGAATCCCTAGAGCTCTTTGCAACTCTATGCGAGTGCGAGGTGTTGAGATTGTTCGATTTCTCCTCCGGGACATGTATAGAGTTAGGCATAGTTGACCTTAGATTTGGGACTATGTAATTAAGGATTTCCACGACTCACCATTGCATTGAATAGGAAGCATAATAGAGGGTTCTTGCACTTGAAACAATTATCCTAGGCGGAGCATTATCCGGGTACCCCATCTTTATCGATTGCCTTACCCCCCTTCTTTACTTTTGCTCTCTTACTTGTTGCTTTTACTGTTGAGAATTGAATCATTATCACACTCATCATCATTGATCTTTTACATAGCTAAGAATCGAATTAAGTATTTTTATTCTCTACTCCCTGTGGATTCGATACCCGCTCACCCGGGATTATTACTTCGACAGACCCGTGCACTTGCGGGATATACGCAAGGGGACCTTGTCATGCTTCAATTCCAAGTCCAGACGTTCCTCAATCGATGGTTTGAGCCTGCTATCCATGTTCAATGTGACCTCAGTGGTGTTTCCTTCTTCGTTAAAAGCCTGATCCTTATTGACATCATCTTTTATTTCATAAATCCAATTTACTCCTTGTTGATGTCTTCCGTCTGCAAATTGTCAATTCCAATAAAGTCTTCTATGATGTCGCTCACTGTTCTCACTTCTGATCCTCCCGGTTTCATGAACTAATAGAATGTTTCCTTCCAAAATTTCTCTTCATGTTGTCCATAGTAAATGTTAAGTGTAGGGGACTACTCAACTACATTGAGGCATTGTGCATCAAGTTTCTGCATTATACAGTGTTCAATCCATTAATCAAGCAGGGCCAATACCCTCGCCAGCTAACCTCTCATACATGCCACGAAAAGAAAAATGTTCACAATATCGTGTAGCAACGACAAAAACCGGTGATAAAATGAATTGATTGAAATAATTACAAAATATTAAATGTCTAAAACACTAAGTTACAAGTTTTCCTGGAATCTGTCGACTAGGAGCTCCGTGACAACGGTGCCAAAACTTGACAGACCTTTAGGGTGTAGAGCTCGGATTCAGCAACTTGGCTTATTCTGCTTCAAAACATCCCTAAATTCATTTTTCCCCTAAAACAAAAATAAAGGCCTAGGTGAACAAAAGAATAAAATTGTATACTAATTATGTGCTAAACATGTCAGAATTCATGCTAAATGCAGTGTAAATGATATGAAAAATATGAACTATTTAGCACTTATCACTCTCCGTGCGAAAATCCTACGTATTATTAAAAGGGTAAAGAATGTGTGATAAGTGTTAAACAAATGAGTAAAAATTAGATAATAGAAGTTCTGTAAGAATTTATTTCATGTAAGTTGTTTCTTCTTGTAATGCTATGGCTAAAAAGCATGCTTATGAATAGTAGGTGGTAATAGGTCATATGTTTAATAGGATAGATCGTCCAAAAAAATTACAAAACATCATATCAAACTTTAATCTAAGTTCTTGCTTACTCATTAACCAAACTAAGGTTTTCCCCTAAATATTGACCCTTTAGTTTAAATTATATCCGAGTTCCTGCAATAACAAATTAGTCTACCAAAAAAAACTTGAAGTCATATTCACCTACATATATTTTTTAATTAAAATGATTAATACAAAAATACAAGCAAATATCTTGAAATTTACCATGGTGCTTGTGTGGAAAACTATTCAATGGACCATGTATGCTGCAGTTTTCATAAATGTTATATCTATTATTATTATTCAATATATGATGTGGTTTGATTGGATAGCTTGTACTATTTAAAATTGGGAATCCAAAAAAAATTTGATATACATTATATATTCATTTTTTTTAATAAATATAGACGACTCTTAACTTCTCATTTGGAAATTCAACGAGTTACTATTCTTTTAGTCATAGTGTAGAGGTGGTGTCATTTTTTCACTTAGTTGTTTTCTTTTAAAAATTTTTATTAGCATTATTTTTATTCATCCTAACCTTTTCAATAAAAAAAAAACTTCTTCCTCATGCCAATGGCATCAAAAGATTAGTTAGCTTGCATGGCCATATATTTTAAGAGAAAAGAGTGTGTGTATACATATATATATGTATGTATGTATGTATATAATCCACAATATCTATCTAGTAGAAGAAGAAGATTTTGAAAGTTTACATTTCAAAAGCAATGAGATAATGAATGGCTTTCTCAATCTGTCTCAATCAACTCTTCTACACAAGTAGAGATACTTATTGAGAAGATCACCATGCTAGCTATTCTCCTCTGCACTCCACCCTCTACTCCATTTTGCCTATGATTTCATGCAAGCTCCTCCACTCTCATCTCTCACACTATTCAAGCTATTAAGGAAAGATAAGTAGGTTGGAAGGGCCTCTTCTGTTATCATGTTCCCAACCAAACACACATATAACTCATCTAGTATTTCCATGGCCCTTTTTTCTCATGTAAATCCTTTGAAAAGCCTTTTAATTTGAGCTCAGGAGGAAGTGTTAAGGTTTCCATGAGTCTTCCACTGCCTTCAACAATGGTAGTGTCACGCCCCAGCCCCAAGTTGGGCATGTTGACAGACCGGCCACATCCAACCGGGCTAGCCCCACCAGGTGCAAGGCCTCAGATTTCAAATCTAGTTAGAGTTATGACAAGAATGACAAGAAATGAAACATTAATATAGAAGTGTAGACAAATTGATAAGTGCTTGTGTATTAGTAATACGATGTATTATTTTCTTACGATGAGCATTACTTTTATCAGATTTTAGCGCTAATACATGTGTATTTGTGAACTTTCATGCATGAAGGGTTTTGAAGCCAAATATGAAAGAAAGAAGCCAAAGTAGATTGCGATTGTACGTTGCTGATGAAGTCTTGGAGTGAACAAATGTGAAAACACAAGGTGTGATCGAAGATACGTGAATGTGTGCCAACCTCCATGTGCTCAAGCAATTACATGGTTTGGACGAGCACAAAGGCAGTCACATTTGCGTATTCCAATTTGTGCAATGTTAGCAAGATCTTCACCAATATGGCATTTTATTGAAGAAACGATGCAATCTACAGTATAAACGTGTGCCCGTTTATGTTAAGTTGATGAAAAGTGTGGATTCGGGAGTATTTCGGTGGAGTGCTGTAGCAGGTACTGTAGAAATCACTATAGCAGTTACTGTTTATAGCCAGCAGAAAATCAAATTTTCAGAAATCCACACGGCGTGTGGAAATTCCACGCGCCCGTGTAGATGCCCGATTCTAGCCCTTTATAAAGCCGCGACTTGTACCAATTTGAGGATCCATCTTTCATCCTTTCTTCTATCTTTTCTCCATCTTTTGGGTGGCCAGCGGCTAGGGTTTAGAGAGGCTTTAACGAGGCTTTTGGAGTGGTTATACGGCTTCGACACCGCATTTCTCTTGGAAGATAGTTATTGGGGGAGCTTTCGTCGGCACTGATCCGGCGAGGTGTGCCCTAGGCTTGACAAGGGGACCTTTGGAGAGGACGAGGCTACTCCATAAGGCCATCGACACGAATACTGAGGGTGTTGTCATATGGATTACATGTTTTTACTTTCGATTTTATTATTGATTGTATCTTGCTCCATTGAGAGCTAAACCCCCTAGTGGGTGCTTGGACTTGTAAACCCTAGGATGTTATTGTTTCATTGACTATTTATTATGCTTTCCTTAATTGATGTCTTTAATTGAGTTCCAATCTTGAATGCTTGTTGAATGATTTCTCCATTAGAGTGACACTAGGGTTGAGAGTCCATCTTGGTAGCCCTTGTGGATGAGTAACACACCATGATGGTTAGACAATGCTAGATTGGAGAGGGTTGAGAGGGTGAGTCTAGAGATAGTGGAGCGTCCCCTTTCCCCTCCGGTGTGATTTATCCTACCTCCATGTTCCTAGAGTTCTTTGCGGTCACAATAGAGTAAAGTTCTAAGAGAGGAACTCCATTGGGGCTTAGTTGTACGAGCAACAGAGTGAAGCGTTGAAGTAATCCTTAGTATCTGGAGCTTAATTATGACTAGGGGTCTTTCACCTGGACCAAAGGGTTAGATCTACATATAGGAATAGGGTTTATTACTTGTAATTCCTAGAGCTTCTTGCAATTGCACACAGTGTGAGGTGTTGAGACTGAGCTATTTCTCTACCTGGGCATAGTGTAGAGTTAGTCACGGTTAACCTTAAGTTTGGGATCGTGTATTTTAGGATTTCCACGACTCATTAAGCATCAGTTAGGAGACATAATAGTTGGTCTTGCACTTGAAGCAATAATCCTAGGGGGAGCAATGCCCGAGTGCCCCATTTCCTATCGATTGCCTTTCCTCTCACTTTATCGTGCCACTCTTTCTTATTTCTTTTAATTCTTTTCATAACGATTTTATTCACACTACCATTGATTCATTTTCATCATAGTTAGATAGCAATTGTTGTGTTTCTTCTCACTACTCCTTGTGGATACGATACCCACTCACCTGGGATTTATTACTTTGATAAACCGGTGCACTTGCAGGTCACACGCAAGGGGCGTTGTCACAAATAATAGTAAAAAGAAATAGTTTTGAGTATGGGTTTTAGCAGCCCTATAGATGTACAAGTTGCCACCCTTAATAGTTTGAAACAGGAATCCAAAGAAAATACAAATCTCACTCATACAGAAAACATACTACAAGTTCTACAACCTCAACGTTTAGTTATTACAATAGAAACGACAACTACAGAAACAAGACCTGTGAAATTTACAGATAATACATTCAAACATCGGACAGAGAATCGATAATATGCTTGTAAAGGTATAATAACAGACAGAAGTACAATAAATAAATAAATTAAAAAAACAAACAGAATATGGATAGCACACAGAAAGCCAATAGTGTACATCTCCCTAACTAATAAACATAATCAACAGCTAAAGGCTGGATCTTCAACTGTGAAGTCAAAGTAGATAGAATATCAACAACTGAAGTCGGATCTCAGACTGCAGTCGGAAGTGACACGCATGCCCGGTAACGCTACTACTAATAACATGTGCACATAGCTAGGACTTACTCCTCCTAGCTGGGGAAATTGCGAGCAATGGAGATATACAAAAAACCAGAAAAAAAAGAGTATATATAATGAAATACAGAATAAATAATTTTCCAAAATAAATAATTTTGTAAAAATATAATAAATAGCATTTAGAAAAATAGAATAGAAATACACAAATAATTAAATTTACAAATATTTATATTTTTTTATTATATGAGAAATACGTAGTTATATGGGTGAGAGAGCCTACCTGATCTATGCATATATACGGCATTTAACTTCTTCCCTTACGCCGTGGTTTAGGGTTCTATCGTCGGATCTCAGACTTGGCTTCTTTGACCGCCGATTGGCTTCACCCGAGCTCCTACCAAAGTGAGAAGATAGAGTATGACGATAAGTAGAGGACGTTGAAGAATATAGAAGTGATGAAGAAGATGGGCAAAAGTATGTGCAGTTAAACCTTAGCTCTCCCTTGATTTAATGAGACTCAGAAATAATGCTCAATCAAGCAGCAGACATAGATGCAAAATTTCCAGATGCATGTGAAGGCTTTGTGGAGTTCACTTCCAAAAAACTTTTTAGTCAAAGAAGAGGCTATCATTACTGATAGCATGTTTTCCTATACCCATCTCTAAGAACTCAAAGATCTCTCTACCTTCTCTTGGGGCATGGATTGAGTTTTTCCTCCCGTCTTAGTGTCTTTAGTGTTATAGTTCTTGCTTTTCATGTCCACATCCCTGATCATGGATAAGAAATGCTATATTTTGTTAGTCTCTTTTTATATTATATTTTAAATTTTGATCATGATAAGATTATAGTATTAGTATGATTATTATTGTTCAAGTATAATTATATTTACTTGGAAAATAAATTCAAGCTTGAACTTGGTAAACTAAAAAAATATCATTTATAGTGTAATCTGTTTTCTTTTTTTGATCAATATATCCTAAGCTTTTACAATAACATAAACATAAAAACCATGAACAAGAATTGAAAAACAGAATAAATATATAAATACTTTGACTTTGATGGAAAGTTGAGTGCCATGTGGAATTTGGAAGGCTTCTGCTTGCTTGAAAGGCCTAAAAAGGTGGTAGGAAAGCATGGTTGAGAAGTCATGAGAGAAAGCCCTAACCCCATCATCATGTTTATGAATTGGAATGCATTAAACTCTGTGAGATAGTGAGTCTTGAGATGGTACAATAGCTGACGTGTACATCCTATGTGGACAAAAAAAATACCACATTGGTTAAGTAGCTAAGTTGGCGAGTCGGTGATGTGGACCCAGGGCATCCACGCAAGCTTTCCTATCCACATCACCAATAATCCACCGGAAATCCCCAATTACCCGCCAGAGAAATGAAATTAAAATTTGGTGCTCATTTTGATACAAATTGAAAGTTAGTGCTCAAACTGATTTAAGGCCAAACTTAGGTACTCACTGGAATAATTTACCCACAAGAAGTACAATGATAATTAATGCGATTATAGGTGTTGCTTTAACAAATTTAAAAAATGTATTCTTGTTTCTTCTAAAGTTTCAAATAATACAAAAAATAAAAATATGACTTGCTAAAGGTAATTAATAATGTAAATAGATATGTTATTTCAACAAATTAAAAATTAATTTATTTGTTTATTGTCTTAATCAAGTGCTAAATTTCAGATTAATGCAAAACAATATTGGACATGTAAAAGCTAATTAGATATATTGGTTGTTGAGATGTAGGAAAGTGTTAGCATTGCATAGATACATTAAAGAGGAACAATACAATGATAACTAATAGGATTATATGTGCTATTTTAACAAATTAAAAAATGTATTTATAGTCTTAATGAAATTCTAAATTTCAAACACAAAATAGTGGAGGACATATGAAAGTAAACTAAACATTAATTGTTGAGAGATAGGGCCATAAGGAGTTGACAAAGCGAGGATAGGGTTGAAGACTTGTCTAGTCTGCGAATGCCCAAGTCAACAACACAGAATAAACCTAAATCCTGTTTAGTCTAAGAATACCCAGGGATTTAGAAAAAAAACAAACAAACTAAATGTTATTTCATTCAAAAACTGCTTTCATAGCCCGAAGGCTTACAATTAAATAGACAACCAATAAAACCCTAAAAAAACATAAAAAAGAAACAAATTGAAAATTTGCCAAAACTAGAAAATTCCCAATTGACATTATAGAAATAAAAATCATAACTAAACAAAGTGAATGCCAAAATGACGCCTCAATCAGAGATTTATAGCCTAAGATATGGCCGGATGAAATTTTTCCATAAACGGCAAAATTGCTATTTTCGAGGCTTAGATGATGGAATTTGGAAGAAAACTAATATGACCTGATTTCCATCTAATGAGACCCTCTGATCACCGAAATTAGCCATTCAAGAAAACTACCAAAATAACCCTGTCTAGGTCATTTCCCACTTGTCCATGTAGGCACATGCAAGTTCATCAATCCGGCCCGCATCAGGAGTGTTGGAGAAATGGTGTACACTTGTAATTAATGAAAGTGCGAGCCTTAGTTAATGCTGCAGAGTGTATAGATGTTCATCAAGGGGACAAGTTACATGAAGTTTCATATGTGCAGTTGCTGTAGTTCCCAATAACATGACGGCACATGTCCCATATATAAACTATTTTTTTTCTTTGCCTTTCTGTTAACTTTCTTCGGTTAATGGCTATTTACCTCAAGATTCTACCTAATAAAAAAACCAATTTGTCCTTTTCTTCTCATCTACCTAAAGACAAAGGACAAACCATTTTTCATTTTCTTTTTAAAACTCATTAATTATTGATTTTCCCCAAAAATTTAATTTATAATAGTCTTTTTTAACATAAATTATCACAAGTACATGTATATTATGAGAAACTTAATGATTTATTTATTTTATTGATAATGAAAAAAATAAAATCACTGGGAAAATAAAAATCTAATTGCTTGCTAAACAAAAATTTAATTAGTTTTTTTTTCTAAAAAAAAAGTAATCCAAGCATTTTACTAATAGAAAACAACACCATTGATTAAATTGGTTAAGATAACCAAATCAAAGAATTGGATGATAAAAGATATATTATCACAATCAGAACACATCCTGATCCTCAACCAAAAAAAAAACCAATCATATCATAACAAAAATTAGATCAAACACATTTAATCTAATAACTCATCATGTCTATCTTATTATAAATTAGCTATTGGAAAACAGTAATATAATATTCACATTTTTCATCAGGCGCTGCTACTCTTGAAATTCTATAAAGATTAATTATAATAAAAATTAGCATTTTATTGCTACAAAATAACATAAACTTGTCATTAAAAATTTAGATGATAATTTGCAATACTGACACAATTTCCAAACCTACAAACAAAACATGTGTTTATCAAACTAGGACCAACTATATCATAACAAGTAAAATACATTCAATCTTCACTTTCATCCATCTCATCTTGATAAGCACTCCTTTTGAGTAGAATTACTTAGTTCACTCATAATTTCTTGGGGTGGGCAACTTGTTTTGTTAGCTGAGAGTTCTCACATGAAAATGACCACCACAATAAAATTCAGAAAAAGCAATTATGCTCAAACTTATAACACATATGAAAGGAGAGGGAAAAAAATAGTAGCCACCATAACCAATCTGCTAGTAAGAGATACCTCCGATAATTAAGAAAAAATCCAATAGTAAAACAAGGTAAAAGAACCAAGGAAATCAACAAGAACTAAAGCAGATAATTGCAACAATAGAGAAATTTCAGAGTATTCACCTGAGTTAAACTTGTGCAAATTTTCAAATTGACAACCTTGATTTTCATCAAAGAACAAAAATGTCTACCATATATAAGATCGAAACCAACTTACTTTAGACAAAATAAAAAATGGATAATAATATTTTTCACTTAATTTGTGCTATAAAAATCTAACTGGTTGCGGGAGTTGCATGTATCTAACAACATTCACATTGTGTAAATATGAAGGTTGCTGGTTAGATGTGCATGGCTGTATTACAGTACAAAAAAGATGTAATAAATTTAGGAATATCGAAAGTTCCTAAGATAATTATTACCTGCAAGGTAACCATTGGAACAATATTATTAATATTATCTCCAAATAATATAATAGGAGATGAAGCACTCTTAGAGATAGCTTTTTGGTTTCTTCTTGGTTTTTTCCCCTTTTCAAGGAAAAGTTTTTTCTACTACCTTTGACAGAAACTGTAGCAAAGTTTTTCTTGAAACCTTTTACCTTACATGCATCCATAACACCTTTCGGGATGGCATTGTGCTCAATTGTTAATGCATCATTATTGCCCACACATTGAGATGAATTCATGACCATAGAGTTTGAAGATACATCATCTACATTTTTATCAGATTTAGTGAAAAAATTCTCCACTTCAAGGTTCAATTCAACCATCTTTTTAGCAAAAAGATAGATGTATCCTCAAATTTAGTTGCCCTTCTTGCCAGTTTAACTGCATTGAGATTTAGATCCTTGTATCGATTTGAAATAATTTTTCTAGGATCTTCTATAACAATTCTCCCATAGTCTAATATACAACCCTCACATGCATGTTTCTTCTATCTATTTAACATATGTCGAGAAGGGACTACCTTTATATTCCAAATATCTAGAACTTTTAGTGCATGGCTACATAAGTAGCCAACAAACTCAAAATACATACAAGAACAACTAATTGATTTATCCTTTGAGTTAAAAGTAACCTTACTTTCTCTTTGTAGCTCATATACACAAACCTTGTGTTCATATAAAGGTGGATTATCAATGCATGATTTAACTACAACCCCTATGGGCTTCTCATATTCTTGCTGAAAAAGATCATAGATGTTGGATGTATATGTATCTCTAGCGTCTCTTATAATAGGAGCCTTCATTTTTAATGCCGGTTTAAATTGTCTCACCTCATAATTAGATTGCAACTCTTGGTATCTTATATCATCCGACAATTTTTCAAATCTGCTAAGAAATTCCAACACATTGAATCTAGGTTTCACATAACATTTCATGCGACTATTGAAACTTTCACATAATTAAGTGCTTCGAATACATGCTGAAAATGGATGTCTACCATAAGACGCAACCCATTTTTTTTCTTTGTTCAAAGTATACAAACATCATTTGTTATCTTGGAGCTTGTGTTTTTCAAGTAAAGAGTACCACACATGAATAAAGTCTTCTTCATACTCAAAATCATGCATGCGATTTCTTAATCCTGAACCAAACTCACTTGACTTTCTAAAAGCATAATGAAGATGTTTGAGAGCATTTTGGAATAAAGGCCATGAACATATTCGATGCTATGTTTCAGAAAATACCTTAGCTATCGCCTTAGCCATGGCTGCATCTTGATCTGTGAATATAGTTGTCGGTCTTTTCCTCGCATAACCTCGTGAAAAGTTGTAAATAACCATTCAAAAGAAGCTGCAGTTTCATCATAGACTAATGCTACACCAAAAACAATAGTTTCTATATGATGATTAACCCCGATTATTCGTGCATAAGGACGATTGGCATTGTTGATTCTATAAGTGGTATATAAACAAACTACATAACCAAACAATGCGTAATCTGTCATCATCTTTGTGTCAGCCAGAAATATATTAGCAATATAATCTTCAACATCATATTACAACAAGTAGAAAAATGATGGATTGTCTAATTTTTCTTCTCAAAATAATGAATAAGGGTGTAAGATTCTCCTTTTCGTATCTCCCTCATTCTTTTCAATTGCAAATGATTGCTAATATCTTTGAGGGTGAACCCCACATTCTTCCTGCCTCCAACTTGCTCACTCATAAAATCAAAAATTAACTTTTGTCGAATACCGAAATTCTTTGTAATTTTTGGTTCAAGTGAATGGGCAACGATTAGTTTCCTCTACGATGGAAATTTGTGCTTGCTACGAGGGGTGTCTACTTCATGATTATGTTGTCCTTCAAAAAATGTAACTCTTATTTTCCATTTTCTTGACATCCAATAATCATCTGAGCATTACAACCGACTCTTACATCCTTTCGAGGTTTCTTTCCTTCACATTCAACATACTTTTTAAAGCCTTCTTTGAAACAATAAAACTTTTGAGATTAAAGTGGTGTGCCATCAAGTTTGCTATTGTTTTCCGAACTCTTCCGAACACTAAAACCAATATAACTAGCATACATATTATAATACATGTATGTAACTTCCTCTATTTCAAACTCCATGCCCACATATGGAGTTAAATTGATTTCGATGTCACTTACTACACACTGTTTTCCATGACAATCTATTCGCTTAGATGTAGTAGGACCCAAGGTAGTATCATCCATATTCTATTCAAACAAAACAAAATGTTTCGAATATTACACATTTCTTCAAAATAGATGTTCATTTCTACAACGATTATTTACCTAGAAAGTTGAATCTTCTTGGTTGATCTTTTAGCTTGGTTTAAGAACAGAGAGTGCTTAGAGCATGAGTTTTTGTTGAGCCAATTTTTCCCCTTGTAAATTTAAAGCATAAAAAGAGTTATAACAAAAGAAAAAAGAGTGCCATTGTTGAAGAAGAAGAAGAAGAATCAGGAGATAAGAATGAGAAGAGCTACAATTCCAAAGAGAGTGATGAGAAGAAAGTGAGAAATTGGTTTTTTTTATTAGGTAGAATCTTGAGGCAAAAAGCTATTAGCAGAAAAAAGTTAACAGAAAAGCAAAGGAAAAAAAAAGTGGTTTATATATGGGACATGTATCCTCATGTTATTGGGAACTACAACCACACAGATGGAATGACAAGGTCCCCTTGCGTATATCCCGCAAGTGCACGGGTTTGTCGAAGTAATAATCCCGGGTGAGCGGGGTCGAATCCACAGGGAGTAGGGAATAGAAACACTTAATTCGATTCTCAGCTATGTAGGAGATCAATAGTGATAAGTGTGGAAATGATTCAATTCTCAACAATAAAATCAACAAGTAAGAGAGTAAAAGTAAAGAAGAGGGTAAGGCAATCGATAAAGATGGGGTACTCGGATAATGCTCCGCCTAGGATAATCATTTCAAGTGCAAGAATCCTCTATTATGCTTTCTAATCAATGCAATAGTGAGTCGTGGAAATCCTTACATACATAGTCCCAAATCTAAGGTCAACTATGCCTAACTCTATACATGTCCCGGAGGAGAAATCGAACAATCTCAACACCTCGCACTCGCATAGAGTTGCAATGAGCTCTAGGGATTCCAAGTGATAAATCTCTTCCTAAATATAGACCTAACCCTTTGGTCCACGCGAAAGGTCCCTAGTGACAATTAAGCCCTAGATACTAAGATCACCTCAACGCTTCACTCCATTACACGCGCAACTAGGCCCCAGCGGAGGTTCATCCCTTAGACCATTCACTCTATTATGGCTGCAAAGAACTCGAGGAACGGAGGTAGAATCTATCACGCCAAAGGGGAAAGGGGACGCTCCTGTACCTCTCGACTCACTCTCTCAACCCTCTCCAACCTAGCTTTCTCTAACGCTCGTGGTGTGTCACTCACTCACAAGGTTACCAATAAGAACTCTCAACCCTAGTGTCACTCTAGGGGAAATGTTCATACAATCAAGCATTCAAGGTTGGAGCTCACAATAAACATCAATTAATTGAAAGCATAATAAAGAGATTCAATGAAATGAATACATCCTAGGGTTCATAAATACCCAAGTACCGACTAGGGGTTTAGCTCTCCATGGAGCTAAGTACAATCAAAGAAATAGAATGTAAAAGCAATGAATCCATAGACAAAACCCCCTCAATGGTCGTGTCGATGGTCTTGTGGAAAGTCCTCTACTCGTCATCCAAAGATTCCCTCGTCCGGTATAGGATACGCCTCGACGGAAGCTCCCCTACCAACCTTCTTCCTAAGGAATAACGATGTCGGAGCCATAGAACCTCTCCAAAACCATGGCCAATACCCCTCAAAACCCTAGCTGAAGCCCTCTCACAAGTTGGCGAAAAGATGGAGAAAAGAATACCAAAATCAAGGCTGAATTGGCTTTTAAATAGGGTCGAATCGGGCGACTCCACGGGGTGGATGGTACACGCGCTGCGTCGGAATTTCCACACGGCCGTGGATAATTTCCACACGCCCGTGTGGATTCTCTGCTTTCTCCGATTTCTCGGCCGTACCGTGAATAGTGTCGCTACGATGATATGGTACAGTGTTACTACAAAGCTCTGCTACAGTCTTCGACTTGAATAACTTCCCAATTCCATATTTTCATAGGGGTAACGCAAATGGGCACACGTTTACGTCGTGAATCACTTGCTTCTTCAATGATGTACATGTTGGTGGAGCTCTCGTTCTTATGTGCATAAATCAGAATGCTCGAGTGTGACTGCCTTTGTGCCCCTCCAAATGGATGTGCTCACTCGAATGCAAGGAGGTTGGCACACACTCTAGCATCTCACACCTGACCTATGTCTTCGCGTTTGAACCTTAGCAAGATTTCCTCCAAAATAGGTGAATTTTGGAAATCCACATTGGCCTATTTCCTTCATACTCGGCCTCACAACCCTACCTGCATAAAAGTAACATAAAAACACACATATTAGTGTAAAAACCTGAGAAAAGTAATGCTCAACATAAAGAATGAACACTTCGCATTCATATCGCAGAAGCACTTATCAAACTCCCCCACACTTAAGCTTTTGCTTGTCCTCAAACAAACATTAAAACATTCTGTGCATCAATGAAGAAAATATTGAAAGTGCTTGGCCTTAGGTTCACCGAGGCATACAAAGAAAGTATTCTACAAATAAGGAAAATTTCAACACTAAACACGAAAAATCAATGCTCTAGCTAAAAACTTGAATAAAAAATGACAACAAACCCGAATTTCGTGTTTGTGTGTGAACTCACTCAAAACAACCCAAAGTATACTCCTCAAAGTTCTAAGTACAAGGGACTTATTTATCTACAAAAGTGACAAAAATTTTAAAAGATGGTAGTAGCTTCACACATCCTCTAAGGTAGCTCTTTCCAAAGCGGCCGCTAATGTGGCTTTCACACTTTCGAGGTGGTAGCTCTTTCTACCCGAGTGGTAGCTTTCACTCATCCTATGAGATAGCTTTTTCTCTCATTAGGGCATAACTAGTATCCGACTTGTGAGAGTAGCTTCATACTTCATAGGTGATAGCTCTTTCCACCCAACAAATACAAATAAACAATAAAACTATTTTGTTCCTTCTTTTCATTTTTTTTTTGAATTTAGCAAAAAAAGTAAACCTAACTAGTCCCTTTAACATCGAACATGAGTTTCTAATAGAGTTCAGAGAGTGAGTAGTGCACTAAGTGTAAATCGGGCAAAAATTCCTAAAAATTCAAGCAAGAACTGGAGAATGAAAACATTCAATGTTAACAATTCTCCTAGACTTAAGAATACAATCATTGCAACTAAAGTGAACCGCCTTTGGCTATGTGAGCATATATCAATCAAGAACAATAGAAAAGATGTTCGCATTATGAAACTCCCCCCACACTTAAGTTGTACATTGTCCTCAATGTACACATGCAAGCTCACTCAAAATATATCATTCAAAAAAAGATGTGGGAGAAGCAATCAAAACAATACTCCCCTGAATCCTAGTGTTGCGTTTGATGAAGCTAATTCATTGGGAGTAGTGTTCCAACTGGTTGTGAAGCTCACACGGCCAAGTGCCGAAGCACCTTGGCCGTGCCCATGACTAAGTCTCAATTCCCAAGATGACAAGACCATCTGCACGCATACACGAGGGGGTTCAGTGAAGCTCAAGAAAAACAAAAATAACTCGAGTGTATAAAAGATAAAGCAATGAATACAACTCATTAAATGCAACATAACATAAACTCAGAAGGAAAAATCCTTTCTGAGTGAACAAGTCTAAAAACAAGAAAATGGAATAAAGTAAAATGTACGAAAGTAAAAGAAAAGTCAAGTGTCGGAGTCGCTCTCGGGCTCCTGTGCTGCTGAAGTGGAATATAGTGGGTCCTCCGGTGCTGGGGTCAAGGATGGAGGTGCTGGAGCAACTGAGGATCTGGGTCTCAGGAGATCTAGAAGGAAGTCGAATCGGGCCATAAGATCTGTGTACTGAGCCAACTGCATATCCCGGAGCTCTGCTATCTCAGTACGAATCTCTCTAACATCGGTCTCCAGCCTCTCAATACGGTCATAGGCTCGAGTACCCGGTGCTATAGAAGATGGAGGAGTCTGCTGGACACCCCCCTGCAGTATCTCCTTCGCTCCTGGTGGTCTCAGCGGTAGCTGTAGTGAGAATATAAACCCCTGCCCCAAACCTCCGTACCAACCCCATCATCCTGATCGTATCAAACGCAAGAGGAGTGGGCACAACTGTCCTCTCAGCACCACGTAGAGTGTCACCCAAACCCATTCCCAGAATGAGTCCGGTGATATAAGGGCCAGCAAATAGTAGACCCACTCTCGTCGAATAACCCTGGTACTGCAAAACATCTGCTAGAATGCACCCTAAGTGAAGTGGTACATTGCGGGCCATAGAGTATAAGAAAAGCAGATCCAGCTTGGTCAAAGCGGCTATGTTATCTACTCGACCTGTCATGGACATGCTGATGACTGCGTGTACGTATCTGTAACTGAACCGGGACAAACTAGAGGCCTTCGACAATCCCGGTTCGTACTCCCCACGTCTACACAAAATCCTGTACGCATGATATGGAGTGACTGATACTGAAATGTTTATTGGTAGTCGGCCATACTCCACGGTACCTGTATAAGCGACATCGTACAGGCCCGTCCTAATCGAAAACTCAGTGATGCTCATGGAGAATGGATGTCCGAATGCCCGAAACTGTATCGCCTCTGTAGTGTCAACTCTCCCATGCAACAATCGAAACTCAAAGGACGCTAAAACCTCTAGCGTCAGTGCGCGGTAAGCTGGCTCACTAATCGTCAGCAGCCTCCTCCAGCTTCCCACTGCCAGTATCTCATCAATCTCATTAATTACCTCATCACCCTGCTGAATATCTCGAAGCACTTGTACATCCGCGAAGCAAGTCTGACCAAACCCAAGTGTTGAAAGTCTCTCGAAGCGAGCCTGATGCTCGGGGTTCGAGAATTCCACATGTATCGGCTCGGGTGAGGTGAGTCTGAGGCGCTTCACTTCGTTCTTCTTCGTGCGAGGTGCCATATATGTAGTACAAAAGAAGAAAATAATCAAAAATCTCAGAAGCAATATACTGCAGAATTCCACACGGGCCTATGGAAATTACCCATGCCCGTGTGGATCTACAAAGCGTGAAGCTCCAGCATGGGTGCACAACAAATCTTAACAATTCAATTTAAAACCACTTCTAAATGCTTCCTACACATCCATTATGCATGAAAATTCGCATTTAAAAGTATTCAATCCGTGAAAAACCATAATTGACGAAGAAAATAGGATAAAAAGGTTACTGAAGAGATGAATATGAAAACTTCTGAAATTCGGTAAGATTTGCGAAGAAAATTCCTCCAAACAGCGATGAAGGGTCGGAAAGATGATCGGGAACCGTTTTCCAGCGACTGAAGATGAAGAATGAGACGGATCACAAGGTTTTTAAGGAGAAAATCACATCTCTTGGAATTCTGTGTATCCCCACGGGCGTGTGGAAATTACCCACGCCCGTGCACCTCACTTCGAGAGCGCCACAGGGATGTACACACGTCCCTGTGCTTTCTCAGGAAAACACTCCTTTGACTCTGAGTGCTCTCACACGGGCGTGCGGAAATTACCCACGCCCGTGCGCCCGACACACAGGGGCAGATGCACGCCCCTGTGGCTTCCATAGACATCCGAGAAAAATATCAAGTCTTACACACGCCCGTGATGAAATTCCCCACGGGCGTGGACATTTACATGCTCAACTCACAGGGGCAGCCGCACACCCCTGTGTTTTCTCGGGATGGAGGGAACATCCTACAGAGATTTGCACGGGCGTGCGGAAATTACCCACGCCCGTGTGTGGTTCACAAGGTTGCCCACACGGGTGAGTCCACGCCCCTTTGTGTTCTCGGAAAAATCTACCCAACTCTGCAGGAGTTCACATGCCCGTGCGGAAATTACCCACGGGCGTGCGCCAGTTGCATGGTCATTCACAGGGGCAGCCGCACACCCCTGTGCCTTCTCTGGATGAGCTCGCAGTATACACCCACGGGCGCATCGAAATTCCACACGCACGTGTGTTTTCTCTGGATGACTTAGAAAAACCTGTAGGCTCTGCAGAACTATTCTGAACATGTTTACACACTCAGAGCCTGCCATATTATGCAAAATTTACTAGATAAAATTACGAAATAGAACTCAAATGACCAAACTTCGCCAATTCTCAACAAAACACACAATGAATTCTTTTAAAACCCACAACAAAATCGTAGCACAAGCACTTAAAAATTGAAACACCAACACTTAACAGTTTATTCATGAAAACAAACTAAACTAAAAGGTGCGAGAACAGTAAACACTTGGGTTGCCTCCCAAGAAGCGCTTGTTTAATGTCACTAAGCTTGACGTATCTTTCTTACCTCACGGGGGTTCATAAATGAAGGTTGCCCTCTTACCCATGGCTTGAAAGCATGATGAGCAAAGTCTCTTGAGGGTAGAGGGTGTACTCTCGGGCTTCGGACCACCTAGCAATGGTTCGTCCAACTTCCTTGGCTTATGTACGTCTCCAACAATCTTGGAGTGTTTTCGGTGGCGTCTCCGAGCCCTCTTCATTTTCCGGAGCACCGTCTTCAAGATCCCCGGGGTAGATGTTTCTTCTCCAGTCGAACCAAGAATCATTACTTCTTCATTGCTCTCCTCTTGATCGAACAAACCTTCATATGGATCCGGGTTGAACATTTCCTACACATATTCATCAACAAGCTCATCAGTAGTGTCTAGAAAGTATAAAGTGTCATCGAAATCAAGAGAATGCCACATGGCTTCAGCAAGGCGGTATGTGAGCTTGTCATCTCCAACTCTCAATGTGAGCTCTCCGCCGTCCATGTCAATAAATGCTTTGGAAGTCCGCAAGAACGGTCGCCCAAGTATCAAGGGTACATCCGCATCCTCATCGACATCTAGCACTACAAAGTCAACCGAAAAAATGTACTTGTCCACCTTGACAAGCACATCTTTAATGATGCCTCTCGGATGTCGTACCGTTGGGTCCGCCAATTGTAAAGTCATCCGAGTAGGCCTAGGCTCTCCTAATCCTAGCTTTTGGAAGAAAGTATATGGTATGACATTGATACTTGCCCCTGAATCTGCCAATGCCATTTCCTCACCTAAGTTGCCGATGTTACATGGAATGATGAAGCTTCCCTGGTCTTTCTTCTTGTTCGGCATGTTCTTATGCAACACCGCCGAGCATGAAGCATCTAGCACCACTGAAGCACTCTTCTCCAATTTCATCTTGTTGGTTAATAGGTCTTTCAGGAACTTCGCGTACTTAGGCATTTGAGCCAATGCCTCTACAAAAGGAATATTGATGTGGAGTTACTTGAACAGACTCAGGAACTTCTTATACTTTTCATCCCCTTGCTCATTCGTCAATCTAGAGGGGTGAGTAATTCTTGGCTTGAATGGTGGGGGTGCCACCTCTTTCTCTTTGTTTACTCCCTCCTCAACCTCTACAACCTCGGGTGCGTGTTCTTTTGGCTTTTCACTCAGAAGTCTCCCTTCAACCTCACGACCACTTCTCAAAGTGATCGCCTTCACATGTTCTCTAGGATTGGTTTCTGTGTTGCTTGGTAAACTTCCATGTGGCTTTTCGGAGAAAGACTTCGCAATTTGCCCCACCTGATTTTCAAGGTTGTGCAAGGAGGCGGTGTGATTGCGAAGTGTAGCCTCGACTGATTCAAACCTTGTATTTGCCGATTGAACAAATCTAGCCAAGTGCTTCTCCAAATCTGTCATTCGTTTTTCCAAGCCTGAAATTCTGTTTTCCACTTGAGGGGCTTGTTGCTGTTGTTGGAAACCCGATGGCCCCATGGTCTTCTGTGGTCCTTGATTACTCCTTGAAAAATTTGGATGATTCTTCCAACCTGAATTGTAGGTGTTGCTGTATGGATTCCCTTGAGGTCTCATGCCATTACCTACAAAGTCAACGTTCTCAACTGAAGAAACATCACCAATGATGATTGGGCAATTGGAGGGAGCATGTCCTCCACCACAACCGATGCAATTGGTCACGGCCGTAACTCTATTTGAAGCTATAAGATCTAGCTTCTTACTCAAACTCTCCACTTGGGCCGCCAATGAAGTTACCACATCAATTTCATGGAGACCGGCCACCTTTTTCTTCTCCCTAGCGTTCTAATGGTAGCTATTTAACCCTATTTCCTCAATCAATTGACGAGCCTCATCGGGGGTCTTGCTACCTAAGGTACCTCCTGCCGCCTCATCCAAAAGTTGCCTTGTACTCGGGTTCAAACCATTGTAGAAGGTTTGAACAATCATCCACTCCGGGAATCCATGTTGCGGACACTTTCGCAGGAGTTCCTTGAACCTTTCCCATGTCTCAAATAGAGACTCCAATTCCAACTGCACAAAGGATGAGATCTCATTCCTAAGCTTTGCTAATTTTCCGAGAGGGAAATAATGGGCTAGAAAAGCTTCTACCATCTCCTCCCATGTAGTGATTGATGCTCTAGGTAATGAGTGTAGCCACTGCTTTGCTCTCCCCTTTAAGGAAAATGGGAAGGCTCTCAATTTGATGGCATCATCCGTCACACCATTTATCTTCAGCATGTCGCACACCTCGAGGAAGCTCTCTATGTGACTGTTTGGATGCTCATCGGCCAAACTGTTGAATTGTGCGGACTGCTGCAGCATATGGATGAATGCTGGCTTTAGCTCAAAGTTCTGAGCTGTAATTGGGGGACGCACAATACTCGATTGTGTCCCCAACACTGAAGGTATGGCATAATCGGATAGTGTTCGTTGTTGCTCATTTTGTTCTGCCATATTTTAAGATCCTTCTACTTCCAAATCAGCTGGATTATGCTGTTCTTGCACAGGTTCTTTCCCTTTTCTTCTAAGTGTACGTTCAAGCTCAGGGTCTCCTTCAATCAATATTGATGGATTCCCTCCGGTCATAACCTGGAGCTGCACCAAAAAGAAAGAAAAAGACAATCAGAACGATGATAGAATAAGAAGATATGAATTAGATTGTGTGGTGAAATAGCTAAAAAAACAAAGTGCAAAGTATCTCTAAACGCCTAGCTCCACGGCAACGGCACCAAAAACTTGACAAGTTCCACTTGCGTATATCCCGCAAATGCACGGATTTGTCGAAGTAATAATCCCGGGTGAGCGGGGTCGAATCCACAGGGAGTAAGGAATAGAAACACTTAATTCGATTCTCAGCTATGTAGGAGATCAATAGTGATAAATGTGGAAATGATTGAATTCTCAACAATAAAATCAACAAGTAAGAGAGTAAAAGTAAAGAAGAGGGTAAGGCAATCGATAAAGATGTGGTACTCGGATAATGCTCCGCCTAGGATAATCATTTCAAGTGCAAGAATCCTCTATTATGCTTTCTAATCAATGCAATAATGAGTCGTGGAAATCCTTACATACATAGTCCCAAATCTAAGGTCAACTATGCCTAACTCTATACATGTCCCGGAGGAGAAATCGAACAATCTCAACACCTCGCACTCGCATAGAGTTGCAATGAGCTCTAGGGATTCCAAGTGATAAATCTCTTCCTAAATATAGACCTAACCCTTTGGTCCACGCGAAAGGTCCCTAGTGACAATTAAGCCCTAGATACTAAGATCACCTCAACGCTTCACTCCATTACACGCGCAACTAGGCCCCAGTGGAGGTTCATCCCTTAGACCATTCACTCTATTATGGCTGCAAAGAACTTGAGGAACGGAGGTAGAATCTATCACGCCAAAGGGGAAAGGGGACGCTCCTGTACCTCTCGACTCACTCTCTCAACCCTCTCCAACCTAGCTTTCTCTAACGCTCGTGGTTTGTCACTCACTCACAAGGTTACCAATAAGAACTCTCAACCCTAGTGTCACTCTAGGGAAAATGTTCATACAATCAAGCATTCAAGGTTGGAGCTCACAATAAACATCAATTAATTGAAAGCATAATAAAGAGATTCAATGAAATGAATACATCCTAAGGTTCACAAATACCCAAGTACCCACTAGGGGTTTAGCTCTCCATGGAGCTAAGTACAATCAAAGAAATAGAATGTAAAAGCAATGAATCCATAGAAAAAACCCCCTCAATGGTCATGTCGATGGTCTTGTGGAAAGTCCTCTACTCGTCGTCCAAAGATTCCCTCGTCCGGTATAGGATACGCCTCGACGGAAGCTCCCCTACCAACCTTCTTCCTAAGGAATAACGATGTCGGAGCCATAGAACCTCTCCAAAACCTTGGCCAATACCCCTCAAAACCCTAGCTGAAGCCCTCTCACAAGTTGGGGAAAAGATGGAGAAAAGAATACCAAAATCAAGGCTGAATTGGCTTTAAATAGGGCTGGAATCGGGCGACTCCACGGGGGTGGATGGTACACGCGCCCGTGCGGAATTTCCACACGGCCGTGGATAATTTCCACACGCCCGTGTGGATTCTCTGTTTCTCTGATTTCTCGGCCGGCTGTGAATAGTGCTGCTACAGTATATGGTACAGTGTTGCTACAAAGCTCTGCTACAGTCTTCGACTTGAATAACTTCCCAATTCCATATTTTCATAGGGGTAACGCAAACGGGCACACGTTTACGTCGTGAATCACTTGCTTCTTCAATGATGTACATGTTGGTGGAGCTCTCATTCTTATGTGCATAAATCAGAATGCTCGAGTGTGACTGCCTTTGTGCCCCTCCAAATGGATGTGCTCACTCGAATGCGAGGAGGTTGGCACACACTCTAGCATCTCACACCTGACCTATGTCTTCGCGTTTGAACCTTAGCAAGATTTCCTCCAAAATAGGTGAATTTTGGAAATCCACATTGGCCTATTTCCTTCATACTCGGCCTCACAACCCTACCTGCATAAAAGTAACATAAAAACACACATATTAGTGTAAAAACTTGAGAAAAGTAATGCTCAACATAAGGAATGAACACTTCACATTCATATCGCACAAGCACTTATCATGGAACTTCATGTAAGTCGTCCCCATCAATCAAATGCTAATTGTTGATATACACATGACAATAATATCATTGCATTGATATAAACCACAGGAATAGTGCAGTGATAATTAATGAAAATAATTGAATTATTTTACCAAAACAATAGTTTTGATTCTTTCTTGTCAATTATTACAAAATAGGTTATGTAGTTAGTATGAGGTAAATTTTTTGGCCGGTCATTAAGAAGAATCATCCAATAGTAAAGAAGAATCATCCAATACAGGATGTGATTGGAAGCATCAATGAAGGAGAAGACAACCAGGAACAGTAAAAAACTAGATTATCGAGAGCTGGCAGGATGTAAGTGTTACAACTCTCTCATAGAGCCAAGAAATGTAACTGAAGCTTTAAAAGATGAACACTGGATTATGGATATGCAGGAAGAACTTAATTAATTTGCTCGAAATAATGTATGGACTCTTGTCCTATGCTAAAAATATGTAAATGTCATTGGAACAAAATGGATCTTCAAAAATAAAACTGATGATAAGGGAAATGTTACCAGAAGAAAAGCAAGACTAGTTGCTTAAGGTTACACTCAAGTGGAAGGGAATGATTTTGATGAAACCTTTGCCCTAGTAGCTTGTATTGAATCCATCAGACTACTATTAGCCATTCCATGCAACATAGGATTCAAACTATATCAGATGGATGTCAAAAGTGGTTTTCTAAATGGCTTTCTGAATGAAGAAGTTTATGTTGAACAGCCAAAAGGGTTTGAAGACTGCCATCATTCAGATCATGTGTTCAATTTACAAAAAGCTCTCTATGGGCTAAAGCAAGCACCCAGGGTATGGTATGAACGTCTCACAAAATACCTGCTTGAAAAGGGCTACTAAAGAGAGGGATTAGACAAGACCTTGTTTATCAAAAAAGTTGGGTCTGATATCATGGTTGCACAAATGTTTGTTGATGATATTGTTTTTCGCTCCACATCTCAGAATCAAGTTAACCAATTCATTCTACTCATGCAACAAGAATTCGAAATGAGCATAGTAGGAGAGCTCAGTCATTTCTTAGGCTTTCAGATCAAACAAAGCAAGAACGGTATCTTCATTTCTCAAAACACATATGCTTCTGGTAAAAAGATTTGGGTTGGAGAATGGAAGACATGTTAGAACACCATTGAGTATTAATGAGAAACTAACTAAGGATGAGCATGGGAAAGACGTGGACCCAAATTTGTATAGAAGCATGATAGGTAGCCTGGTCTAGTTCACAGCAAGTAGACCCGATATTTGTTTCAGTATTAGAGTTTATGCACGATATCAAGCTTCACCAAAGGAGTCTCATCTGATAGTTGTGAAACACATCATTATATATATCAGTAGCACAACAGAGTTTGGCATTTGGTACTCTAATGATTCAAATACACACTTGGCAGTTTATATTGATGCTGATTGGGCAGGCAGTATAGATGATTGAAAGAGCACTTCAGGAGGATGTTTTTATCTGGGAAATTGATAAGTGCTTGTGTATAAGTAATATAAAGTATTCTTTTCTTACATTAAGCATCACTTTTATCAGATTTTATCTCTTATTCGTGTGTATTTGTGTTCTTTTGTGCATGTAGGATTGTGGAGACAAAGTTGAATGAAAGAAAGCAAAAGTAGATCGTGGATGTAATTGTTGATGAAGTTCTTAGGTTGAACAAATATGAAGACACAAGTTGTGCTCAAAGACATGTGGGTGTGTGCCAACCTCCATTGTGCTCAAGTGAATACATGAAGAGGAGGGGCACAAAGGCAGTCATACTCATTTGTTCTGACTTGTGTAACATTAGCAAGAGCTCTGTCAATGTGGTTTCATTGAAGATGCAACACGATCTACCGCATGGATGTGTGCCCATTCAGTTGGCCTCGATGATAAGAGTGGATTCTGGAGCATTTTGGGGAAGTATCATAGTAGTTTACTATAGCAAATCACTGTAGCAATTACTGTTCACCGCTCGCAGGAAACCAAATTTTGGAAATCCACACGGCCGTGTGGAAATTCCACATGCCCCCGTGGATGCCCGATTACAGCCCCTATAAATACCGTGACTTGAGATGTTTTAAGGCATCTTTCCCTGATCTTTTCCCATCTTTTTCCCATCTTTGGAGGCGCTCGTGGCTAGGGTTTGGAGAGGCTTTGCCTAAGTTTTTGGATCAGTTCTACGGCCTTCGACATCGAGTTTCTTTGGAAGAGTGTTATTGGGGGAGCTTTTCTCAACATCGATTTGGCGAGGTGTGCCCTAGGCTTGATAAGGGAACCTTTGAAGAAGACGAGGCGACTCTACAAGATCATCGATACGGACTACATGGGTGTTTTATCTATGGATTACATGCATTACTTTTGATTTCATTGTTGATTGTGTATGGCTCCATGGAGGGCTAAACCCCTAGTGGATGCTTGGACTTGTAAACCCTAGGATGATTTTGTTTTATTGACTTTCATTATACTTCTTTAGTTGATATTTTAATTGAGTTTCAACCTTGAATGCTTGTTGTATTGATTTTCCCTTAGAGTGACACTAGGTTTGAGAATCTATCTTGGTAATCCTTGTGGATGAGTGACACTCCATTAGGGTTAGACAAAGCAAGGTTGGAGAGGGTGGAGAGGGTGAGTCGAGAGATAGCGGAACACCCATTTTCCCTTTCGGTGTTATTTATCCTACCACCATGTTCCAAGAGTTCTTTGTGGTCATGATAGAATGAAGTGCTAAGAGACAAACTACACTAGGGCTTAGTTGCGCAAGCAACAGAGTGAAGTGTTGAAGTAATCCTTAGTGCTGGGGCTTAATTGTGACTAGGGGCTTAGTTGTGACTAGGGGTTTTTTCGCCTGGACCAAGGGATTAGATCTATATGAGATAATAGGGTTTGTCACTTGGAGTCCCTAGACCTTTAAGCAACCCTACACAGTATGAGGCGTTGAGAGCATTCCTTTCCTCTGAGACATAGTGTAGGGTTAGTCACCAATGACCTTAGGTTTGGGACCGTGTATCTTTGGATTTGCATGACTCATTAAATATTAGTTAGGAGTTAAATGATTAGTCTTGTACTCAAAACAATAGTCCTACAGTGATCTATGTCCGGGTACCCCATCTTTCTATCCATTGTCTCTCCTTATCCCTATTGTGCTTTCCTTTCTTCTCTTTAATTTTATTTACATTAATATTGTTCACTCACTCATGATTTGGTTTTCACTCTATCTAAATAGCATTACTATTTGATTCTAAGTACTATTCTTTGTGGATACAGCTACTCACTCACCGTGTACTTTATTACTTTGACGACCCATGCACTTGCGGTACACACACACAAGGGGTGTGTCAAGTTTTTAGCACCGTTGCCTGTTAATAGGCATTTTGGAAGCATTTTTCACTTTGCTATTTTAGCTATTCATCACTTGTTCTATTTCACACTTTCTTATTCTTCTATTTTCTGCTTTGTTTTTCTTTCTTTGGTTCAGCTCCAGGTTATGACCCGAGGAAGCCCTTCGATATTGGTTGAAGGTGATCCGGATATTGGAAGAAGAATTTATAGAAAGGGAAAAGAACCTCTACAAGACCAGTTAAATCAAGCTGAGATAGAAGGTGAAAGGTCTGATAATATGGCAGAACAACATGAGCAGTAGATAACACTCTCAGATTATACAAGACCCGCAGTTCTTGGCAGGCAATCTAGCATTATGCGGCCACTGATTACAGCTCAGAGTTTTGAGCTCAAGGCAGGTTTCATCGAGATGTTACAGCAATCATCATAGTTTAATGGTTTGGCCGATGAGGATCTAAACAATCATATTGAGAATCTCTTGGAAGTGTGTGACATGCTCAAGATTTATTGAGTAATGGATGCTGCTATCAAGTTGAGGGCCTTCCCATTTTCCTTGAAAGGGAAAGTAAAGCAATGGCTACATTCATTACCTAAAGCATTGATCACTGCATGGGAGGAGACGGTAGAAGCTTTTCTTGCCTGATATTTCCCTCTCAAAAAATAGGAGAAGCTTGGGAATGAGATATCTTTGTTTGTGCAAATGGAATTGGAGTCTCTTCTTTGATACATGGGATAGGTTCAAGGATCTCCTGCAGAAATGTCCTCAACATGGGTTCCCCGAGTGGATGATCATTCAAACTTTCTATCATGGTTTGAACCCAAGCACAAATGAGTTACTTGATGTAGTAGCTGGAGTTACCTTAGGAAGCAAGACCCCTGAAGAAGCTCGATATCTCATTGAAGAAATGGCTATGAACATTTATCAGTGGAACACACGAGACAGGAAGAAGGTAGCCGGACTTCATAAGATTGATGCAGTCACATCATTGGCAGCCCAGGTTGAGTTATTGAGCAAGAAGTTAGACACTCTAACTTCTCCTAGAGTGGCGGTCGTGATGAGTTGCACTGGGTGTGAGGAAGGACATACACCATCTGATTGTCTAATTTAGATTGGTGGTACCACTTCTGTGGAACAGGTTGATTTTGTAGGTAATGCAATGAAAGGCTAAGGAAATCCATATAGCAACACCTAGAATCCGGGGTGGAAGAGCCACCCAAACTTTTCTTGGAGTAATCAAGGGCAATAGAAGACTATGGCACCACCGGGTTTCCAAAAACAACAATAAGCCCCAAACATGGAGAATAGAGTTTCAGGGTTAGAAAACCAGATGACTAACTTAGAGAAGGCTTTGACCAAGTTCATTAAATCATCGGATACAAGATTTCAATTGGTTGAAGCCACACTTCGCAACCACACCGCATCATTACACAACTTAGAGAATCAAGTGGGCCAAATTGCGAAGTGACTTTCAGAAAGACCTCAAGGGAGTTTGCCTAGCAACACAGAGACCAATCCAAGAGAACATGTGAAAGCGATCACTTTGAGAAGTGGTCATGAAGTTAAGAGTAGGCTCCCTAGTGAGAGGACCAATATTGAGACACATGAGGTCGTAGAGGTTGAGGAGAGAGCTAAAGAGAAGAAAGTGGCACCCCCATCTCACAAGCCAAGAATCCTTTATCCTTCAAAATTGAAGAATGACCAAAATGATGAGCAATACAAGAAGTTCTTGGGTCTATTTAAGCAGTTGCATATCAACATCCCATTTGTGGAGGCGTTATCTCAAATGCCTCGCTATGCAAAGTTTCTCAAGGACCTCTTGACCAATAAGAGGAAGTTAAAGGAGAGTGCATCTGTGATCTTAGATGCTTCATGCTCGGCAATGTTGTAAAAGAATATGCCAAACAAGAAAAAAGACCCCGAAAGCTTTATTATTCCATGTAACATTGGCAATTTGGGTGAAGAGAAGACATTGGCGGATTCAGGGGCTAGCATCAATGTGATGCCTTATAAATTCTTTCAAAAACTAGGTTTGGGAGAGCCTAGGCCCACTCGGATGACACTTCAATTGGCTGACTGAATAGTTAGACATCCGGAGGGTATCATTGAAGACTCACTTGTGAAAGTTGACGAGAACATATTTCATGTGGACTTTGTGGTATTGGATGTTGATGAGGATGTTGAGGTTCCATTGATACTTGTGAGGCAATTCTTGCGCACTTCCAAAGCTCTCATTGACATGGACAGTGGGGAGTTGACACTAAGAGTTGGTGATGACAAGTTGACATATTGCCTCACCGAAGTCATGCGACATTCTCTTGACTTTGATGATACTCTATATTTTCTTGACACTACTGATTAGTTAATTGATGAATACGTGCAGTAGATGTTATGTCTAGACCCATTGGATGGGTTGCTAGATCAAGAAGTTGAAAATGAAGAAGCCTTGTCACTTGATCTATAGGGCAAGTTACAACCTATCCCGGGGATCATGAAGAAGATGATCCAAAAGATGAACAAAGCAAGGAGACATCACAAGAAGAGCCCCAAGGCTAATGGGGATATGCAAGCACTGAGTAATGGTGACGAACCCTTGTGTGGTAACAAGCTCGATAACTCTCCTTCTACCTTGAAATAATTATTTGCATCGTGCTTTCAAGGTTGTAGGTAAAAGGATAACCTTCATTTATGAGCCCCCGTGAGGAAAGGTCAGGTACATCAAGCTTAGTAATGTTAAACAAGTGATTCTTGGGAGGCAACACAAGTCTTTACTATTTTTCTAGCTTTAGCTTAATACTTGCATGAATAAGAGCTTTAGTGTTGGTGTCATGATTTTTAAATGCTTTTACTGCATTTCTCTCGTGAATTGTTGGTGTTTTTAGTGTGCTTTAATGTGATTGCCAAAGTTTCTAGGTCGTTTGAGCATGTTTTCATGTTTCTCTGGTCAGTTCTTTATTGTTTGTGCAGTATCTGTATATGCATGAGTGTGCAAAACATTTCTGCAGAGTCTGTAATTTTTCTAAGTCATCCAATGAAGACACATGGATGTGTAGAATTTCCACACTGGCGTGTGTTTCCATTCAAAGCTCAACTTCGCCATCCCTAGAAGACACAGGGGTGTGTGAATGCCCTTGTGAGCGACCTTGTGATGGTCACACGCCCGTGGGTAATTTCTGCATAGGCGTGTGGATCTCTGCAGAGTGCCAAGGCTCCATCCCGAGAAGATACAGGGGCGTGTAAATACCGCTGTGGATGACCCTGTGAATGGCACATGGGCGTGGGTAATTTTCACACGCCCATGTGAAAACTCTGTAAAGACTTCTCTTCCATCCCGAGAGCACACAAGGGCGTGTGAGTGCCCCTATGAGTACCCCTGTGAATATCCACACACCCGTGTGGAATTTCTACGGAGGCATGTGGGACACTTAATCCATTTTTCGGAAGGACAAAAAGCCACAGGGGCGTGTGGGTATCCCTGTGGGTCGGGCACACGAACGTGGGTAATTTTCACACGCCTGTGTGGTTGCTTTCAGAGACAGTCAGAGGCTATCCTAAGAGCATACAGGGCGTGTGTCTGCCCCTGTGAACTATCCTGTGGAGTCACATGGGCGTGGGTAATTTCGACATGCCCGTGTGGATGCACTAAAAACCAAGCGGCATGTTTTTTCTTTAAAACCTACTCGCGCCCCTTCATTCTTTAACTCCCAAATGCTCAAAAGTTGTCTCTCTTCAATCTCCTGACCCCTCACCATCTATTTATTGAGTTTTTGAGTTATTTTCCAGATGCATTCGTAGGTTTTCATCCTCATTTCGTCGGTAAGCTTTTCTTCCTCTTTTCTTCACCCAATTTTCATTTCATTCGATTATTGTGTTGATTTTGCATGAATATCGTGTTTAAATGGTTGGTGTATGCATTTAGAGTTGTTTTAGACTGAATTTTTGATGTATTTTTGGGACTTCTGCAACTTGGCCTTGTGGCTTTCACGCCTGAAGATCCACACGAGCATGTGGAATTTCCACATGACCTTGTTGATTCCTACAGATTGAGTTTTTAAAGTGTGATTTGATCGTTTCTTGTTCAATTCTCACGGGAATGGCCCCCAGGACCAAGAAAGCAGCTGGCAAGCATCCTAGAGAGCATTCTCCTGGGCCTGAGCACATGGAATTTGCCATTCCCGAGCACCATGTCCGTTTTAAGTAACTAGCGAAGCTCAAGTTCGGTCAGACGTTGTTCTCAGACTTGAGTGCACTTAGGGAGATCCAGCTTGGGGATGAGATGGCGGATGAGGTAAAGGAGTTACTCTCAGTAGGTAGCTGGTGCTGGTTATTATCTATTTGAGAGCCAGCTATTCGTATGCTGACAGTGAAGGTACTTACATCCTTTGAGTTTGATAGATCATATTCCAATTTTGACAATATAGACATTATTCAGTTCAAAGCGTTCGGCTAGTACCACATCATAAGTATTACGCAGTTTTTTGTTTGACTGGGCTTTACGATGAGGTATGCGTGGATACCAAGGAGTGTGTATACAAAGCGTTGTGTGGATAGTGGCAGTTTGAGCCGGGAGTATCCAAGGCGATGTGCCTCTTAAGACCAGCATATAAATACATCCACGCGATTCTGAACAGGTCAGTGAACGGCCATGGTGACAGCACCGGTGTACTCAGTCGATAAGAGCTGCTCTATTTATATTCCATGGTACAGAGTGAGCCGATTCATGTGGGACACATCCTAGCTGAGTACTTGCGGCACCAGGGTCAGTGCACTAGGGTTGGAGTCCTCTTCTCTGACCCCTATATTGCTCAGATCATTATTGGGATGGGTCTACTAGACGCGATTAGGGGGACTGAGAAGTTGATAGTGGCATCTCCCCTCGGCTTAGAGACGATGAGACTTATGGGCATGATTCGGAGATACAGAGACGGTGTTTATGTCATGATGATGCCCCCACTTGAGATAGCTGAGGGAGAGGGGAGGTACCAGAGGGATCCAGCCTACGCAGGAGCCACAGCCTGAGCACATGGAGATAAAGGCACCATCTGCAGCACAAGAGCCACCTCCAGTGCGTATGTTTTCTCCATCTGGATCCTATAATTATTTTGAGAGGCTCGAGAGTGCTGTAGGGGTGCTACAGATAGATCTGACTGAGGTTCACGCGACACAAGCAACGAACCACACGGAGGTGATGGCGCATCTCAATATCCTACAGTAGATAATCGAGTGAGATATAACCTCGCCCTTTGTGATGAGACCCGGACTCCTTCAGCATCACCAGTAGCACCAATTGATCCACCAGTATCATCTTCACCAGCAGCGGCAGCAACCCCACCAATAATACCTGACACCGACGCTTGAGGTGTCTTTATTTTCTTTGCTGTTTATGTTTTTCGTATTTTATTTCTGCATTTTATTTTGGGACTTGTATCACTCAGAAAAGATCTTCCTTCTGAGTTTATATTTTATTTTTAATTACTTCAAGTTTTATTTCATTTTCATATCTGATAAGTGCTTGAGTAGACATATTTTTATATATGTTTTACATGCATCGAGCATCATTTTTACCATGGTTTATGTCTCATATTGTGTATTTGGTGTTCTTTTATGCATAATGTTTGTGCTATAGTTTTTCCTTGAATCATTTGCAGTAAGTCCATTCTTGAGGGGGGTGCATGTGGTAGCATTCATTATGTTTTTACCATTATCTACCACAAAGGGGGATAATTTTTGCTGTTTCATCTGTCTTGTCTTAACATTTTATGTTGTTTGTCTGTCTGGACTGATTTTTGATTCTTGTTCATGTTATGTTAATTTCTAGTTGTTTGTTCTACCTTTATGTGATGTTCATTACAACAACTAGAAATTGTAACAGTCATAAAAATTAGTCTTGTAATAGTCATAAAGTCATGTCCAGTTGGGAGTACATGTTCTAGCAGGGTGTTGTAATAGGCACCAGTCTGACAGAAGTAGAGTCAAGATGGTTGTGTCCAATAATGCCAAAGGAGGATATTGTTAGGTCTGATAATGAGGATTGGCATTATGTGACAAGCCAAGAGGTGATATGGCAAAAGAAGATGACGTGGAAATGATGACTTGGCAAAAAAGAGAAGTGTCTAAAATGATGATGCGGCTAAAGCTTGGTGACATGGCATATGAAGATATGAAGCTTAGAAGATCATGCTTGGAGACTATGTTTAGAAGAAATTCCTTTCAATGGTTCATGTGATGATTAACTAATTTTGGAAAGCGCATCAAGGTAGAATGCTTTCTTCAAGAAGGGTAAGTTTTATCTCAGGTATGATTTTATTTATTCTTGGTAAGATCCAGGATGATAAATCATGTCTTTAGTAAAACTCCTTTTAGGAAAGATCTATTTTAAAAGAGAGGAATATTCTATTGTTGGCAAGAATAAAAGATCATCATGAAGATTGCATGGAACTTAGGTTGGTGTGAAGCTATTTAAAGACAAAAACTAAGATAGGCAAGGACATGCCAATGTGATTGTCAAGACCATATTCAGCAACACAATTTGAAAGGAGATCTAAGAGCCAATTATGGGCGGAGCTATTCTAGGAGACAAATCGTATATTGAAGATTACTTGAGATATGATTGAAGATTTAAAGATCCAAGAATGGATGATTAAAGATCATGCTTGAAGATATTGAAAGCTAAACGTGGATCAGATGAGATCAAGTTTAGTAACAATATTTCCATGATTCAAACGAAGATCACTTAGGAAGACCAAACTTGGACCAAGTTTGGAAAGAAGATCGGGAAATCTTCGGTGACCATCTTTGGGGAGATAGTTACATGTGCCTTGGTAGGCACATTCCTCAGGAGAGGAGACCTACTGAAGTAACGTAAGGAAGGAAGCAGTTGTAGGCAAGAGGAGCTCAGGACGAGTCAATTGCTACGAAGCGTACTAAAAGAACCATGAGGGTTGAAAGTGTCGCAAGTTTGGGTGCAACTGGCTAGAACTTAGTCATGTTCAATAAGGTGGGCAGTGTTGTAATTAGGTGTTGCAACATCTAATTTTGGAAGGTGTCCAAGTTAGGAAGCCGCGGAGAATTCTTAAAAAGTAAAGATCTAATGGACGTAGATGCATCTATATAAGATATCCTACTTGAAGATTTAGAATGAGTCACAAGTGAGAGACCCTTGGGTGAGGGTTGAGGAGAGTGAGCATCGGGCAATCTTAAGAGGGTATTCTTTGTCTTGAGAGAGTAAAGGAGTGTTGTACTCTTTATTCTATCACCTCTTTTAGTGGAATATTTCTCCGGACTTGGCCCCCCAGATGTAGGCAAGGTTGTGCTGAACTGGGTAACCAACTTGTGTGTCTTCTTTCTCTTGTTTCATTGTGTGTGTGCTTTATTTTCTTGTGAGATTGAGTGACTTCCCTCAACACACTGACCCACTGGAACTATCATAAACAATAATATATGCTTAAACTTTTACTTGAATAAATTATTACTAATTTAATTTAATCTCCTAAATATTTTCCATTAAAGCTCTAAGAATTATAATAGTTTAGTATATAAATTTAAATTAATTCAATGATTTAGATGAATATTTGGAAATTTGATTGAATTAATTCAAAATATTTAATATAAATTTATTTTGTTATTTATTTATTAATTTTAGTGAAAATTATTTTTTATAATTTAGGTTGTTAAATAAATTTTATGTAATTTATTAATAACAAATATCATAGTCAAAGTTCTATATTTTATTTCAATATTATTTTTATTTTGTTTTGTAAATTTTAACCGCTATTAATTAAATTTCTTGAAATGAGTCATTTATTTATGGAATGTGTTTGTATTGATAGGAAATATAAGAGAAACATAGTAAAACGAAGAAAAACAAATGGGAAATAAGTGGACCATGCATGGCTATTTCTAGCTCTTCATATATGGAACTTTTGATTTTATTTAGTTTTTTAGCGAATTTGCCCAATTTATTTATTTTCAATATAGTGCTTAAAAAAAGACAAAATTATTTATAGGTCTTTAGAAATTTCAAAACCTCCCAAGCAACTCTCTGACTTTTGAATTTCTCAAATAGCCCTTGCTTTTTTTTCACTTCATTTTTACCCCTGCCATTAGTGGGAGGAAAGCCACCTTGTCACATCTCCATTTTGAAGTGTAATCTATGAACCATCAAATCATCCAGCATTTTGCCATCTTGTCAAACTTTTTTTTGAAGATTTTGAGTACTTGCTACCCACTTACATGTTTCTTGTCTTCTTAAACTTTTTTATCACTCCCTCTAGCATTTTCTGTGATCCATATCTATTTCCTTTATTTGCTATCTTGGGGTTTTTTCATTTTCATCTCTTAGACCATTTATGCGACCTTTGTGACCATCACTTCCTTGGTGAGCTAACACCCCGCTTCCCAAGAGGAAGTCTCGAAAGAAGGTCCTTGCTAAGTTCCTTTCTCAGTTTTTAGAAAAAATTTCATATAATATGCAATTTAATGCCATGTCAGTTAGAGGTGCTTTTGTCCAGGTTTTCAATGGAGAGGTTTGTGCAGCCCTAGATAAAAAGGGGATGGACAAATCCATGTTCAATGTGGCATCTACTGTTGGAGGTGCTGCTAGCCATGGAATCACCCACACTACCGTTCCTCCGTAAGTGCAATATGCAGGTTAGTAAAACGTTTTGTGTTTTATTTTATTTTACAAGGTGAACTTATAAGGACGATACTTGGTTCAGATCTATCTATTTTTTCGTACCTCTCTAGTGAAGCTATGTTTGTCATCTTTGTTAAAAAAAAAAGTTACCTAAGGAATTGATTTATGAACCCTACTCTTAGGTAAATTTTATTTTTATTCAGGGGTGTCTTTGGAAATTCGGTCCTTATCCTTAACTCAACCAAATTTTGTTTTCTTGATTAAAATTTGATTCCATTATTTTCAAACCTTCAACTAGGGTTTATCTTTAAAAAAAAAAAAACAGTAAACATCTCTCCATCGATTCAGTTTTGGTGGTATAGTGGTCAAGTGTTCATCTATGAGAAGATGAACAGTTTTTTGTTTTTTCTATCTATTGTGTTTTTGTTCTTGCTTCATTTTTTTAGATGGTTTTACTATTCATTCATGTGATTTGAATTGGAGGTTTGGGCAAATCTTTTAGGTTAAATCTTGAGGATCTTCCGTTTTGCATATAAGTTGTCTTTTCTGGGTGGAAGATAGTATCGCTTTATGACTTAATTTATTCCTTGATTTTATCTAAAATTTTGGATTATTGTCTCTATTTTATTTTGTTTGATGGGTATTCCTAGTAGACTAACTTGGTCTTTGTTGTTAGTCTTAATCATCCTTGATAATTAATGGAGTTTTGATATTGAAATAGCATAGAACCTTTTCAATTTAAGAGAACTATATAAAGAATTTAGAAGAGATCAAAATAGAAAAATTGTAGATTGAGGTCTTATTCAGCTTACTGCCAAATGTTAGAATTTTTGCATAAGTATCCTGTAAATTGTAAGGGTTAAACATAGGTGACGCAGTCAGGATTTTTGTATAGTCTTGATCCATTTTTGATTTATTTCATGATTGCAAGTTATTATTTAGATTTAGAATTACTATAAGAAAGTTTTAGAAGATGATTTATCTTTGGATCTGCCAAATTTTAGAATTTTTACCCTTGTAATTTGTGAGATATGATCAGATTTTTGTAGATGTGCTCAATGGCATTTTTGCAGGAAGCATGAAGATTGATCAGAAAATTTGAGGATCTTAGAAGTTGAATCAAGGCTCATGTTTAAAAAGAAATGTTTTCAATTTTGAGGTAATTATATGCACCCAAAGATTAATCTTATTTGAAGTTTTATGTTGTGAGATATTATTTATTAGAAAGGGCATGTTAAAAATTATTGGTTTGCATGTTTATAATTTTTAAAAGTAATCGCTTAAATTGAGTAGATCTTAAATCATTGTGAGATTAGGATATGTCATAGATGTAGATGTCTATTTTTATTAGAAGATTGAAATTTCTGAGTTGGGTTAGAATTCACAAAGCTATGCTAATTTCAATCTTAAGGGTTGTCAGGGAATTGTTATTAGTGTCGATTTATGTAGCTTCATTAGTGTCTTGAAAATGTTTTTGTATTCATGTGAATTTTATAATTTGTTTTGTCTATAATTCTGATGGGTTATTCCTAAATATAGGACTTTTGGAGAAAAATCGATTTGTGTGATTTTGAAATCTAGGCGTTAGACAGGTCATTATCCCACATATAAATCCTATAATATGTATATACTCGAAAATTCTAGTTTTCTAAACTTCTGAAATTTTTGAGAAAAAAATTGATTATTTCGATTTATATTTTGAATTACTTATTTATTATTTGCAATTGATATGTAAGTATTTAGATTTGGAAATGAATTTTAATTATATTCTATCTGAAAACGGGATCATCAAATTTGTGTAATTTGTTTTGATAAATGTTTGGGCATAACATATTTTGACATAGTAACTTGTAGTCCCCAACTAACTTTGCAATAACCCTGTCATTGGGAGTTAAACACTGACCGTGTCGACATGTACTTGGGAAATAAAGCCTATAGTTTCCCACCATTCCGTCGGTGAAGAATAGCGACCTTTGATAATTTTGCTCGGGTCATTGAGGGTAAACTTATGACATCTATAATTCTAGCTTGGGTCACCGAGGGTAAACATATGATCTCTGACATTTTATTTTGGCAATAGTTATTTGTGGGACATACATGCTTGACTTTTTGATCAGTTATGTTTTATTTAGAAACTTGACTTCTGAATTTGATTATGATAAACTTGTATTTTATTATACTTTGTTTGAGTTTTGAAATTTTTAAACATTTATAATCCCGATATTTTTAGTGGTTATTTACTGGGATGTCAAGCTCATAAATTTCATTGTAAATTTTCTCAGATCAGGAGTATACTTGTAATGGATAGCTTAGTGGGAATCATTGTGCTAGTGTCATTTTAGTAGTAGTTAAGGAAGACTTAGATTTGTATTCTGTTTATTTTGTACTGGAGCACCTTAGTGTTTTGTTCTAGCTTGTTATGAAGTTTTGGTTTTTTTTTTTGGCTTCGTAATTTGGGGGTTGTTTCTTTGTGCAACTTTGAGAATTGGGTTTGGAGGCCTTGCACACCATCTGGGTCTCGGCCTTGTAGGTGTGCGGCCATTTGTTGATACACTGAGTCTGGCAAGGTGGGTTCAGAGCATGACAATTAAATATAGAAATATAAGATTAAATCTTAAAATTATATCTTCATCCTTATAAATTTTCTATTTTAATATAATAAATCTCCACTTTCTTCAAATATATATATATATATATATTGCTAGTGCAGATGCACTTTAATTGCCATGATTTGACACCAAGAAAAGGTGACATGGAAACCTTTATGATGTGGCATAAATAATGACATGGCAAGGAGTCTTGGCTTGGAGACAAATATCTTGGGAGATCTTGGTGGGGCTATTTTTGGTATGTGTTACAACTTGAAGGGAAGATTTTATCAAGACCATATTTAGAGAGATTTGATTGGAGAATAATATGGATGGAGCTTAATTAAAGAAATACCTATCAATAGTATAATTGAAAGCTAATGAAGGTATGATTTGAAGATCTTTAATAAGTATGATTGAAGACTATTAAGGATATGATTGAAGACATGCCAATTGTTGGTATGATTGGCATGATTGATTGAAGATCTTTCTTGGAAAGATTTGAAGGCCAAACTTGGGTGAATTGAAGATCAAGTTTGGAAAGTTTCGTGAAGACGCACAAAGATGTGGGCCCCTTGCGAGGGGACTACGTGGTGTGGAATTGAGGAGTTAGGCTAGTTGGCGGTAGTCGGGATTTGGAGATCTGGCTACATTGACTCGGACTACGCATGACCAGGAGGTTGATGGGTCTTGAGGTCGCTTTGCAACGTAACCAAAACTCAGTCAAGTCAACAGTCAGGGCCATGTTGCAAGTTGTTACAACAGGAGTCGCAACAGCTAATTTTGGAAGGTTCTAAAATTAATAGCCACGGAGATTCTAAAAGAGGTATGAGCTATATTTGGGACGCTGAGGCGTCTATATAAGCTACTTTGCTCTGAGATTGGAGGTGATACAGGAGTTTGAAAAAGTATGGGCACTAGACAATTTAGAAAGGGTAGTGATCTTTATTTGTGAGTGCGAGTGACAAAGTGTTTGTACTCATATTTTATCACCTCTTTTAGTGGATTGTTTGTCTCTGAGCTTGGCCTCCCCAGACGTAGGCGAGTTGATGCCGAACTGGGTAACCAATCTTGTGTGTCTCCTTTTTGTTTGGCTTGTGTAAAATTTCTATGAGCATTTAAGTGTTCTCTAAACCCACAAACCACACCGGTGGAACCAACAAGTGGTATTAGGGCTTTGGTCACCGTGTTCACTTTGGTTTCAAAGTCGGTAAGTTCCTAGCAAGTTCCATTGATGGCCAGAAAAGAAGAAGCTTTTGTAATACGACCGCCGTTGCTAGATAGATCAAATTATCCATACTTGGAAGGCACGTATGAAGGTGAAGAACAAATGGAGTTCCGGAAATATGCTTAAAGCAAATGCCAATGGGAAAGCACTCATTGCTATTTTTGGAGGAGTAGATGAGAACCAATTCAAGTATGTTGCAACATATGAATGCGCCAAGAATGCTAGGGACATTCTACAAAGAATTCATAAAGGTACAAATTAGGTAAAAATCTCCAAGCTCCAAATGTTGTTAACTGGATTTGAGAATCTAAAGAGGAGAGAAGAAGAGACTATCACCATATTCAACAGAAAATTGATGGATATATTAAATCAAGCATTTCAACTTGGTAAGAAATATTATGATAAAATATTATGATGCTAAAGTTGCTGCGATAGACGAAGCAAGGGGCATCAGAACTATGAGACTTGATGAGTTGATGGGATCCCTACAAGCCTATTAGATGAATCTGAATCCAGGCAGAAGAGAAGAAGATATAACTCTAAAGCTGAAGCAACAAGGCTGAAAGAGTTGCAACAAACTGTTGTATTTGAAGACAAAAAAGAGGACGATGAAATTTCCTTTCTGACCAAGGAATTGTGCAGGTATTTTAGAAAAATTCAGGAAGAAGACAAAGCAGAAGATGTAATCAACAATCATACTGCTTTACCAGTGTGATAAAAAAAGCTGAAGTTTTTAGAAATTTCAATGCTTTTGCAAGTCTAGTTACATCCTCAATAGCAACACTTGGAGAAAGTGATTGTGAAGAGGTTATTGAAAATGATCTTCTTCATGGGTATGGACTCATGCTAAATAAACTTGATAAAATGTTCATACAAAATGAAAGTCTTGCAAAAGAGTTGAAAGAATGTCAAGAAAGTTAAACGATGATGGAAAAAGACCATAAACTACATGAACAAAGAAAAAGCCAAAATTTATGAGATATCTTTTAAAACAAGTATAACTCAACATAATATTAAGACTGTAAAAGAGACATTATGAGTCAAGAAAGGCAAAGTTGAAATAGGTTGTATTATATTAAATGCTCAAGAATATAAAGAAGTGAAGCATAACAAGGTTAATAGAAGACATAGAAGACAAGTCCCCATATGCTTTCATTGTGGAAGAAAAGGCCATATAAGACCTAAGTGTTATCAACTGAAAGAAGACATAAAGAATGGTAGAGTATTTGGAAAAACAAAGAAGTGGATTCCAACATGTCATTATTGTGGGGTCAAAGGACACATTCATCCAAGATATTGGAAGATGAAGAAAGACTTGAAAGAAGACAAAAATGTCAGGCAGATACCATATACCAGAGAAAAGAAGAAAGAAACCAAGAAGATGTGGGTCAGAAAAACAAGATTAGTGGCTCAAGGATATACTTAAGTTGAAAGAGTTGACTTTGATGATACATTTGCACTAGCTGCACTCCTAGAATCCATCAGATTATTGTTAGTAGTAGCATGTTGTATGGGGTTCAAGCTACATCAAATGGATGATAAGAGTGCTTTTCTTAATCGAGTTCTAACTGAAGAAGTATTTGTGGAGCAACCAAAAGGATTTGAAGATCCTCAACATTCAGATCATGTGTTCAAATTGAAAAAGGCTCTCTATGGCTTGAAGCAAGCTCCTAGAGCTTGGTATGAAATGATTACAAAATTTCTACTTAAGAAGGGCTACCAAAGAGGGGGAGCAGACAAAACCCTATTCATCAAGAAGTCCAAGTCAGATCTTATGGTGGCACAAATCTATGTTGATGATATCATATTTGGTTTAACATCGAAAAAGCAAGTGGATGAGTTTGTTCATCTAATGCAAGAAGAGTTTGACATGAGCATGGTAGGTGAACTAAACTACTTTTTGGGTTTCCAAGTCAAACAAAGCAAAGAAGGAATTTTCATTTCTCAAACCAAGTATGCAGAGAACTTGGTGAAAAGATTTGTCTTGGAAAAGGCTAGACATATAAGAACACCCATGAGTGCAAATTAGAAGTTGACAAAAGAAGAGCATGGAAAATATGTGGATCCAAGTCTTTACAAAAGCATGATTGAAAGTTTGCTCTATCTCACACCAAAGGAATCTCATTTGAAAGCTATTAAACGTATCATCAGATATGTTAATGTTGCTACTGAATATGGAATTTGGTATTTAAAAGACTCTAACTCACATCTTACAGGTTATAGTGATGAAGATTGGGTAGGAAATATTGATGATGGAAAGAGCACCTCAGGAGAATGTTTTTATCTTGGTAACAACTTGGTCACACGGTACAATAAGAAGCAAAGTTCTATTTCACTCTCAACTATAGAGGCTGAGTACATAACTGCAGGAAGTTGTTCACACAATTGTTATGGATGAAGCAAATGTTTGAAGATTATGGGCTACAACAAGGTTTGTTGACTATATTTTGTGACAACAAAAGTGCAATTGATATCTCCAAGAATCCAGTCCAATATTCTCGTACCAAACATATTGATCTTCGACATCACTTTATACGAGATTTGGTAGAGAACAAAACAGTTGTTATGGATTATATGGCAATGGAGAAGCAACTGGTGGATATCTTTACTAAACCCCTTGATGCTACAAGATACGAAAAGCTAAGGGGCGAGATTGGCCTCTGCCAACTTTTATCACTATTGGGGACTGCAAATGACCTGCATCTGCTATAGTATATCAATATCATTTATAGCGGCAAGAAGGAGATCTAAAGACAAGGGGAGCTAATGGCCAAGAGTCCTGAAGATAATGGGAGTTGCAGAAGCAGTTGTAACATGACTTGCAACAACCAGTAAAGACTTTGGCATCAATTTTGTCACAAAGGGGGAGAAACTTGCTAGCACCAGACTGATTTCTTTTTTTTCTATTTAAGTTTTTGGATTGGTTGTTCCTTTGCTATTTGGTCTTATTGGTTTGGACAAATTTTATGTTCATCAGTTCGTTATACTTAATCATATTTGTCTCACTAGTTGCGGTATGTAATATTTTTTTCAAAACTTTGTAAGCAACTAGTTGATGTCTTGTGTCAGTCATGTTTTCTATTCTCCAGTGATGTTGTAACTAGATGTTGTAATAGTGTCAGTCTAGTTTGTGTCCTAGTCAATGTTGTAACTAGAAGTTGTAACATAAGTCAGTCTAAGTGCAGAATCAGTTGTGTCAAATTATGCCAAAGAAGGAGACTGTTAGTACAAATGCACTTTAATTGCCATGATTTGAAACTAAGACAAGGTGACGTGGCAACCTTTGTGACGTGGCATAAACAATGACATAGCAAGGAGTTTTGGCTTGAGACAAATATATTAAGGGATCTTGGTGGAGCTGTTTTTGGTATGTGTTACAACTTGAAGGCACGGTGACGTGGTAACCTTTGTGATGTGGCATAAATAAATAACATGGCAAGAAGTCTTTGCTTGGAGACAAATATATTAAGACAAGGTGACATGGCAACCTTTGTGACGTGGCATAAATAATGACTTGGCAAGGATTCTTGGCTTGGAGACAAATATATTAAGAGATCTTGGTGGAGCTATTTTTGGTATGTGTTACAACTTGAAGGCATGGTGACGTGGCAACCTTTGTGACCTGGCATAAATAATGACATGGCAAGGAGTCTTGGCTTGGAGACAAATATATTAAGACAAGGTGACGTGGCAACCTTTGTGCGTGGCATAAATAATGACATGGCAAGGAGTCTTGGCTTGGAGGCAAATATATTAAGAGATCTTGCTGGAGCTATTTTTGGTTTGTGTTACAACTTGAAGGCAAGATTTTATCAAGACCATATTTAGAGAGATTTGATTGGAGACTAAATATGGATGGAGTTTAATTGAAGAAATACCTATCAATGATATAATTAAAGGGTATTAAAGGTATGATTTGTAGATCTTTAATATGTATGATTGAAGATATGCCTATTGTTGGTATGATCGGCATGATTTATTGAAGATCTTTCTTATGAAGATTTGAAGGCTAAACTTGGGTGAATTGAAGATCAAGTTTGGAAAGTTTAGTGAATATCCACAAAGACGTGCGCCCCTTGCGAGGGGACTGCGTTGTAAAACACTAAGGAGGTAAGCTAGTTACCGGTAGTCCGGATCGAAAGATCTGGCTACATTGACTAGGACTAAGCATGACCAGGAGGTTGATGGGTCTTGAGGTCACTTCGCAATGTAACCAAAATTCAGTCAAGTCACCTGTCAAGGCCATGTTGCAAGTTGTATTACAACAGGAGTTGCAACAGCTAATTTTGGAAGGTTCCAAAGTTAATAGCCGTGGACATTCTAAAAGTGGTATGGGTTATATTTGGGACGTTGAGGCGTCTATATAAGCTACCTTGCTTTGAGATTGGGGGTGACACCGGAGTGTGAAAAAGTGTGGGCACTAGACAATCTAGAAAGGGTACTGATCGTTATTTGTGAGTGTGATTGACAAAGTGTTTGTACTCATGTTTTATCACCTCTTTTGGTGGATTGTTTATCTCCGGGCTTGCCCCTCAGAAGTAGGCTACTTGACGCGCGAACTAGGTTACCAATCTTATGTGTCCCCTTTTTTTTTGTTTGTGTGAAATTTCTATAAACGTTTGAGTGTTCTCTAAACCCACAAACCATACTGGCAAAACTAACAAATATAATAAACAAATAAAAATGAGACTCTTACGTGCGTGCGTCTTTCATATCACTTTCGGTTTACTCGTGTAAGTCCTTATTTATCATATGAACATGTCACAATGCATGTTGCGCTAGAAAAACTGGAGTACAAATTTATAGTTGATCAGAGTAATTATGTGTAAATCTCAATTTTAAAGTTGTATATGAAAATAAATATTTCACAAATAGTATGCATAATTTTGAGTTTTTTTTTAAATTATAAGAAACTCCATAAAATTTTTGTTAATTTTAGCTTTAGTCTATCTACAATTAATAGATTTATTCTTGATATTTGTACTCAAGTTTTGTCAACTATTCTTTTATTTTGGTCCATCTATGTTCTTATATGTATAGTTTACTTTTTTTAAAAAATAAATTACAGTTATGGTTTAGCTTTTTTGATATAATACCCTAGTTGGTCCCTCTACTTTTCTCTCTATTCTCTTTTGGTCCCTCTACTCAGAAATGCTCCCGATTAGTCCCTCTACTTTTGAAAATGTGCCCACTTAGTTAAAAATGATCCCAACCAGTCCCTCTACTTTTAGAAATATGCCCACTTAGTCCCTCTAAGTGGGCACATTTTTAAAAGTAGAGGGACTGATTGGAAGCATTTTTAACTAAGAGGGCACATTTTCAAAAGTAGAGGGACTAGTCGGGAGCATTTCTGAGTAGAGGGACCAAAAAGGAAGAGAGAAAAGTACAGGGACTATTTTGGTGATTATACCAGTTTTTTTAAAAAAAATTCTTTACTTTTAATATATTATTTTAAAAAATCCTTCAAAAAATGTCCGTTTCTCTGTCTTCCGTCTACTTTTCTCCTGTGGTCAATCCTGAGGTCTCTACAAGCTTTTATTGTCAAAAAATGTCTCCTTTTTCTTTTGCAATTGTCTCTTCTTTTTCATGCTCCTTATATAATTTAATTTGAACATTTTATAGACTAATATCATATGATATTTTTACCAATGAAAACAAATATTGTAGGAAACCATATGTAATTACAAAGAAAAAAACAATTATAAAATTAAATCTAGAAATTAAAGAAAGTTAAACTATCTTCTACCCTTTTTATTTTATTTTTGTTTTTATCCCAAGTCCGCGAACGGCTTGGACTCATGGACGTGGAAGAATTTTCTTATATTTGATTTTAAATATTTATTAAAGAATTTATATTTTAAAATAATGTAACAAAATTTAGTTGCTAAGACATAAATCTGTTTGTATTTTAGCTGATATATCTTTGTATAGAAAAATGGCTTTCTGGCAATCTAGCAGACCACAAGCTTTAAATTAGTTACTTTTAACGGTCTTCTTTTATAGAACTTAATTATTTAAATAAATTATTTAATAATTAATTTTAAAATTATTAATATGTTAGTAAACACAGTCACATGACTCATTAGCATCAATTATTTGCGGCCAGCTATATAAATTTTATTCCTCTACATTGATTTATTAAAAATTCGAAAGACTAGATAAATCAACATTTAACAAATCATGATTTCAATGAGGAAAAAATTGAGGTAGCCATTTGATAACTTGCAATTAGACTTTTGTTAGAACATGAAAAACATGAATTTTAATATTAACTTATCACTATCACTAATTAGGAAAATTTAATTATAGTTAATAAATCAAAGTTTGGTGAAACTTCTTCTCTTCAAAAACAATTTTAAGCTTCTAAACGTTTACCCTCATTATCCTCTCACTTATATTGTTATTGATTTCATTCTTTGTTAGTGTTAAATTTCTATCACTAATTAAGAAATTTGAAAATTTTTTATATTTTTTTAATATAACATCATTATATTGCTGGAGACCTAAGAATTCTATTCCTCAATGTGAAAATAAAAACCAACATTCTTTTTCTTTTTTCAAATATGGATAAACCAAAGATTCAAACACTGGATTTTTTAAATGAAATACTAACTCTTTGTTGTAATTTTCATTTTCATTTTCATTCTCATTGTTCTTACATAAATTTCCTCGGTTCCATCACTCCAAACATCACAAACACTGACATTTGTAAGATTAATTTTGTTTAGATTGATCCAGTGAAATACAAGAGTGTCTCATCAAGATACAAAGTAGTTTTGTAAGAACAAGGTTTGAGAGGTTTCTTCAAAGGATGGCCACCAACCTTGATAGGGTACAGTGCTCAAGGGGCATTCAAATATGGTTTCTATCAGTACTTCAAAAAGTACTATTTTGACGTTGTTGGACCTGAGAATGCAGCAAAATACAAGACTTTGATTTATCTTGCTGGTTCTTTTACCTCTGAGGCGATTGCTGATATTGCACTGTATCCAATGGAGGCTGTTATAGTCAGAGTACAGACTCAAACCCTAGTTTTGCTAAAGGTTTGAGTGAAGGCTTGCCAAAGATTCTTAGAACTGAAGGTCTTTCAAGGTATGTATTTGTTTTCTTTCTTTCCTTTTTTTTTATTTTTTGACCAAACATAAACAAATTACGTAAGTTAGGGGTGTGCACACTTGTACTTTTTTCTTGTGTGAGTTGAGATTCAAATATGTCTTCTCAACAATGACACAAACACCCTACACTAGGGACCCAGTGGCAACAGATCAACATATTAAAATATATATTAATTTTTTCTTCCACTTTTTTTAGCTATTACTTTATTTACCTTTTATTTTATTATTATTATTTTTTAAAAGATTTAAGTTTAAGTTTTAAACCGCCAAACATATTGTAGGCATTCAATTTAAACCAAATACTTAAGCAAATAAAATGAAAAACTTAGATTTATTTATTCAAAATTTGTAATTAGTCGATGTTAGACTATTAGATAATCTAATGCATCCCTTTGATGTTGATTCAACCAAAAGCTCAAGTTAATAGTATAAAAAACCTAAATTTGTATATTCAAATTCATATTTTTCTAATTAATCGATATTAGATTATTACATGCTCTAATGCTCTACCAATGGCCGATTTAACTCAAAAGATAGCTTCAGCTAATACAATTAAAAACCCAAACTTATACATTGAAGTCTAGATCTAATTATGTTGAATTTTAAACTCACAGACTGTACAAATGATTAGTTCTACTTTGGAGACACCAGATCCCTTCTAAGTCACTTTCTTCCTCATATTCTTCCTACTTTATTAAATAGCAATGAATGTAAATGTTAATGTTAATATCTTACATGCAGATGCGTACAATGATGAAATTTGCATCATTTGAGAACATAATGGAGTTGCTGTATAAGTATTCAATTACCACAACAAAGGAAGAGTGCAGTCAGCATATTCAACTTAGGGGCGTTCATTTCAGGGAAAGTGGGGGGAAGTGAGGGAAGTGGTATGATTTCTCCGACTTCTGATGTTCATTTGTGCTGAAGTGGGGGAAGTGGCACTTCTCCCTTTTCTGACTGAAGTGGATTTTGAACTAAACCCACTTTAGTAATTTTTTTACTGAAGTGGGGGGAAATGAGTCAATCCATAAAAACTAACTTCTTTTCACTTCTAAATTTTTTTTTTAACTCATATAACTTCATCAAACACCTAAATTCTTCGGTTCTATTATCACTTTCTGACAAATGAACACATAAGTCCTGGAAGTGATATCACCTCTCCCTACTTTAGGGAAGTAGCACTTTTCTCACTTCTTGACTTCCCCTCACTTACAGTGAAATGAACGGCAGTGTCAGCTTTGAATATGAATGGAAGTGTGACAAGAATCCCAGCTCCCGGTGGAGGCCTACCCTGTCGGAGAGGGAATTCCCTGAAATGTTCCCCCCGCGGGGTGGGGAGCGGGGAAAAATCCCTCCTCATCTAGCGGGACAGGGAGAAGGAGGAGAGAGCTCTCCCCACCAATAAAAATTTATTATTTATTTTTATTGTCTTTATTAAACAATATTTCGAAATGAATATAATATTTTTATATATAAAATCATCAAATATTTGTTTATTTTTAAATATTTGTGATATTTTATTAATAATGTTCTAGTAAATATAACTTTCATATTTAACAGGAATACACAGGAAACTATTAATTACTAATGGAAATTAACCAATAATTTATTTCCCTTGGTAATTAACTAGGGAATAACTACGGAATAGCAAAGCATGATTGAGCATCTATAAAATAACCCAGGCAATAACTAAGTAGAGTAGTCATTGTTATTTGTTCATAGCAAATCTCTGGGTGTTTTTATTTTTTAGGATTTTTATTTACCAAGAGATTAGATTCCATAGGTAACATTCGTGATCTTAAACATTACCCAGGAATTAGGTCGGGACCATAGCCATCTTGTTTTATTCCATAGCTAATCCCTAGGTAAATGTGAGTTAACTTGACTTCTTTAAAAGAGGTAGTTGTATATAGCATTTTTTTTTATCAAAGTTCTAGGCGAGGCGGGGATTCCCCCCGAGAAAGTGACCGGGGTGGGGATTTCTCCCCCGTTGGAAATTTTGGGCCGGGGAATCCCGGCCTTGCTCCTGCCCCACTTTCTATTCCTAGCTTTGCAGGTGACTACCTTGCTGTTATTTCTACTGACAACTTTGTCACTTTCCTCAATAATGCCAAGGGAGCTACTGTAAATATGTAAGCATCCCACCATTAAATGTTTCATCATCTATGTTATTTTTAATGGAAATAGTAATAATAATCATCAACGTCAATAATAAAGAAACTAGCTAAAAGTTGATAGCTCTTCTGTTTCTCTGATTTTCAGTTTGTAAACTGCAACTCAGTTGTGGTTTTTTGTCGCATGCATGAGGAAGAACCTTATTATTCTTCTCCTCCATGTAACATTTATAGACATTTTCGGCAGAAATACCTCCAAAGAGAATTTCAGTGGCCTTGTTCTTCACAAGGAGAGGAATTGCCTGGTTTCATCCCTCACATGTAGATGAATAAATACCAGTATCAAAGATCATCGACTTAAAAATATTGATAACAAGAATTCCAAATATTAATAGAAGCTGGCCAGAGAGAAAAAGAGTTAAGTACCAATTGATCCCTCTAATTTTTTGAAAATTCAAAGTGAAAGGAACATTTTGGAAAACAAATTCAAAATAGTTCCCAGAAAACCCTACATGAGTAAACTGTTACGTTATTGTAATGAACAGCTTAATAATGAAGTGAATGATTCAGTCCACGAGAGGAATAGCTCAACAGTATGGCAATTCTTTCAAACCAAGGGTCTATTGAATTTTCAATGAAACACAAGGAACAATTTAAACGATAACGCAAAATAATAATTTAAAAAAAAAGCTTTGTGACATCAATCCTCTTTCACATAATTGCAAAACCATGCATCCGTTGGCATGTAGCTGCCTTGAACTTTGAGTAAGTTGAAAGACTGCCAGTACCATGTAACATAACTCATTGTTTCCCATGACTTGCAGCTTTGGGTAAGCAATTGTGTTCATATAGTCATTTAGAGGAAAACTACAATACAATGAGATCATTAAATGGCCAACAAAGCTCTGTTGGTGATGATACAGCACTGGGAGAAGAGAAGATGAAAGTGTTTGATGAAATGTCCAAGCTACACTGAAAGTGTTTGTGAAAATGTGAGGAGAGAGAGTTTCTCCATTCAACGAGGTCATGAGAAGGTCAGCAATAAGAGGGTTCAGGTCTTTGCTTTACCAACTAATCACACACTAGTCTTCATTACTATTTAAATCAAAAAGATAGTGGAGACAGGATTACATCACACACAGCACCCATTGGGTGAGACGCAATCTAGAACCGGATTGGGTACAAGATAAGCAACCATGCTCCAGCATTGGTTGGTTGCTAACTATGAGAGATCAGGATAATATTATATCCTTTTATCTATCAAAACAAACTAACTTAACAGTCAACAAGTTACACCATACATAAGTAAAGGCACCCATGCTACATCTTGACGGAGTACAGCCCAAGTGAATAGTGCCATGCTTTCCTTCCTCGTATTCACGCATCCTCCATACCTGCACGTGAACACTGGAATGAACGGTGACTCATCAAGCCTCCAACTACCTCAGTCATGTCTCACCATGCCGAGCACCAGAATCCACTTCAGTTAGACCTTCAACACCCCCCTGTGATTGAAGTGTGGTAACTCCAATAGATCTTCTCAACACGCAATGTCTCTCTGGTGGTAAAGGCTTTGTGAACACGTCAGCCAATTGGTCATCAGTAGAACAATGATGCACAGAGACTTGTCCATCAGTGATAAGTCCACGAATGAAATGAAAACGCACATCAATGTGCTTAGTCCTCCCATGATGAGCCGGATTCCTAGCAACAGCAATCGCAGATTGATTGTCACACCACAGCCTTGTCGCATACCCAAATACCACTCCACAATCTTGTAGAATCCTTCTAAGCCAGACGATTTGACATGCTGCCGAAGTTGCTGCAATGTACTCGGCTTTGGTTGTGGACAATGCAACAATTTCTTGTTTCTTTGAACTCCACGAAATCGGGCTTGAACCAAGTGAGAAAAACACACCTGTAGTGCTCTTCTGATCTGACTTGCATCCTCCCCAGTCGCTGTCGGAGTAGGCAACAAGAACTCCCTTATCACCATGAGAAAACCATAAACCATATTCCAATGTCCCGGCCAAGTATCTCACTACTCGTTTTGCAGATGAGTAGTGATCCTTGCTAGGAGAATTCATGTACCTGGATAAGTAATTCACTGCATAACATATGTCTGGCCTGGTATGTGTGAGATAAATCAGTTTTCCCACTAGACTTCTGTACAATCTTGGATCATTGAACATCTCTGAATTGTAATCCCTTTGTCTATCACTCACTCCCATCGGAGTTGGCATTGACTTGCACTGCTTCATGTTCAATTGTTGTAACAAACTTTCCACATAATTCTTCTATTTGATAAAGATCCCATCAGGTCTTTGCGCTACCTCGAGGCCAAGAAAGTAAGTCATAATTCCCAGATCTGACATCTGAAATGACTCCTTCATTTCAACTTTAAACTGATCAATGAGAGAAGTAGAAGAGCTGGTATAAATAATATCATCAACGTATAAGCTTATTAATAGACTATCACCATTCTCTTCTACTTTTCTATACAGGGTGTGCTTAGATTCACTCCTCAAGTAATCATGCTCCCTGAAATGCAGATCAATACGCCCATACCATGCGCGCTGAGCTTGTTTTAATCCATACAAGGCCTTCCTCAGTCGATAGACAAGATGCTCACTCCCTTGGACTTCATATCCCTCGGGCTGGACAACATATACTTCTTGTATCTCGCCATTGAGGAACGCTATCTTGACATCAAAGTGATAGACAGGCCACCCTGTATGAGCTGCAAGTGCCAACACAACTCTCACGGTCTCAAGGCGAGCGATGGGGGAGAAAACCTCTTCGTAGTCGATGCCAAATTTCTGAGAATACCCCTTGGCCACCAACCTGGCCTTTTGCCTCACTACCTGTCCTTCGGTATTACACTTAGTTTTAAAAATCCACTTGAGACCCACTGCTCGCTTCCCTGTTGGCAATTGGTATAGCTCCCATGTATTATTGCTCACAATTGATGCCATCTCTGCATCCATGGCATCTTTCCACTCCTTGATCTTCACAGCTTCTGAGAACTCCACTGGTTCAGCTACATGCAAAGCAAGTGTGCAGGTACTGTAAATCTCTGCCAGAGATTGAGTCCTCCTTACAGGAGACTCATCTGTTGATGAACATGAAGATCTAGAACCTACAGCAGGTGTTGTACTTGTGAGAATTGCCTCAGTACCAAGAGTGCCACAGTCAGCACTTTGATCACCACCGAAGTCTCCAACCGAGACCTTAGAATTGTCTTGACTGTCCACCTTCCAATTCCATCGAGTGCCCTTATGGAACACCACATTCCTACTTTCAATGACCTTACATGATATAGGATTGTAGAGCTTATAAGCCTTGGACCCTGAGTAGTAACCAACAAGGATACACTTTTCTGATTTGTTGTCAAGCTTCTGATGTTTGTGTGATGGAACAAGAGCAAACGCAATGCATCCAAATACCCTGAGATAACAAACATTAGGTTTAATAGTATGCCAAACCTCGTAGGGTGTCATTCCATCCAGTGCATGTGTTGGCGTTCTATTGATTAAGTGCACTGCAGTTGATGTCGCTTCTGCCCAGAACCTCTTGGGTAAATCACCACTCTTCAGCAATCCCCGTGCCATCTCAGTGACTGTCCGGTTCTTGCGTTCCACCATACCATTTTGTTGTGGTGTGTATGGAGCCGAGAACTCCCTCTTGATTCCTAGACTCGCGCAGTATTCTTCAAGCTCATGCGAAGAGAATTCACCTCCATGATTACTCCTGATAGCCTTGAGTTTTTCCCCGGATTGTCGCTCACCATAGCATGAAAGCATTTGAACTTCATGAAGACCTCTGATTTCTCTTTAAGAAAATAAACCGAGCTCCACCTGCTATAATCATCAATCAAGAGATAAAAATACCTGTTTCCTCCGAAGGATTCTTCGCTCATTGGACCATACAGGTCCATGTGAACAAGCTGGAGTCGAGCACTAGCCCTCCTTGAGACTCCACTCTGAAAAGACTTCCTTGCTTGCTTCACCAGTACACAATCTTCATAATCCTTTGCATGTTTTAGTTCTGGCATTCCATTCACTACCTGATTTTGATATAGAGACACCAAACTCCTATAATTCAGGTGTCCATAGCGTAGGTGCCACAGCTCCTCAGTTGTCTGAGTCCTAGCAGCCACATTCAAACAATTCCCGCTCGCTAGATCCAGAGGAAACATATTGTTCTTTGATCTAGTAATTTCAATAGCATCACTACTTGCATGATTGTTCCTGATAGTGCACTTGTCACCATTGAATGTCACAGAATATCCCCTAGTAAGCAACTGGCCCACACTGAGCAAGTTGTGTGCCAGTCCCGGTATAAATTGTACACCATTTAACTTCTTCTTATCACCAGCATGTGTATGCACAGTCACCGTCCCGATTCCCTGCACCCTCATCTCTTTGTTATCTCCAAGTCTAACACTAACTTGTAGGGATTCATCCAAGCTACTAAACAAAGCCTTGTCTCCTGTCATGTGATTCGAGCACCCCGAATCAACCAGCCATACTGAATTAGAGTGAGATTCAGTAGAGCTACTTGCCATGAAAATGTTCTCAGCTTCCTCTTCCTTAGCTACCAGACCAGCGCTACCCTCCGGTTGCTTCTCCTTAGCTCTACACTTGGCCTTCATATGACCGAACCTCTTGCACTGAAAGCATTTGATATAACTCTTGTTATCTGGTCCTCTTCCACGACCACCACAGCCTCTTCCTCGTCCATGAATGAAACCTCTCCCTCTACCTCTGCCATCTCCCCAAGAGCTCCCTATGCGACCTCCCATGCTGTGACTGGAGCTTGTGTGCTCATTCTTCACATGAAGCGCCTTCTCGCTTGTCTTTACATAGGTGCGCTGAGTGCGATTAACCCTCACTTCATGAGCCAGTAAAGTTCCACAGAGATCATCAAGTGAGAGAGTGGCTAGCTCCTTAGACTCTTCAATTGCCACTGCCACCCAATCGAATTTTGGTGCCAAGCTACAAAGAACCTTGGACACAACATCAGACTCCTTCAACTTGTGACCAAGAGCCTTCACTTGATTGACGACAGAGATAACTCTGGAGATATAATCCTGGACAGCTTCATCATCGCCCATTTGCAAGGTCTCAAAGTCTTGTTGGAGAGCCTGTATCCTCACCGACAGAACCTTGGACGTGCCTTGGCATTGCTTCCGATGAACCTCCCACGCCTCATGCGCAGTCTTCATCTTCGAGATGCGATCAAGGTTTGGTCCATCCACGGCCTGTTGGATTAGACACATAGCCCTCGCATCCCGCTTCTTAATCTCCCTTATCACTGCATCATCCTTCGTCTCAACCACACCACTCTCCACTAGATCCCAAAGCTCCAAGGATCTAAACACCGTCTTCATGCAAAGACTCCACCTTTCGTACTCTTGTCCGGTGAACACTGGCACGGAGGTCTGAGAGAGAACAACCGGTGGGTTGTTGTTGTTGTTGGCCATCGTCACACTATCTCTGATACCAGATTGTTGGTGATGATACAGCACCGGGAGAAGAGAAGATGAAAGTGTTTGATGAAATGTCCAAGCTAAACTGAAAGTGTTTGTGAAAATGTGAGGAGAGAGAGTTTCTCCATTCAACGAGGTCAAGAGAAGGTTAGCAACAAGAGGGTTCAGGTCTTTGCTTGACCAACCAATCACACACTAGTCTTCATTACTATTTAAATCAAAAAGATAGTGGAGACAGGATTACAACACACACAGCACCCATTGGGTGAGACGCAATCTAGAACCGGATTGGGTACAAGATAAGCAACCATGCTCCAGCATTGGTTGGTTGCTAACTACGAGAGATCAAGATAATATTATATCCTTTTATCTATCAAAACAAACTAACTTAACAGTCAACAAGGTACACCATACATAAGTAAAGGCACCCATGCTACATCTTGACGGAGTACAGCCCAAGTGAACAGTGCCATGCTTTCCTTCCTCCTATTCACGCATCCTCCATAGCTGCACGTGAACACTAGCATGAACGGCGACTCGTCAAGCCTCCAACTACCTCGGTCATGCCTCACCATGCCGAGCACCAGAATCCACTTCAGTCAGACCTTCAACACCCCCCTGTGATTGAAGTGTGGTAACTCCAATAGATCTTCTCAGCACGCAATGTCTCTCTGGTTGTAAAGGCTTTGTGAACAGGTCAGCCAATTGGTCATCAGTAGAACAATGATGCACAGAGACTTGTCCATCAGTGATAAGTCCACGAATGAAATAAAAACGCACATCAATGTGCTTAGTCCTCCCATGATGAGCCGGATTCCTAGCAACAGCAATCGCAGATTAATTGTCACACCACAGCCTTGTTGCATACCCAAATACCACTCCACAATCTTATAGAATCCTTCTAAGCCAGACGATTTGACATGCTGCCGAAGTTGCTGCAATGTACTCGGATTCGGTTGTGGACAATGCAACAATTTCTTGTTTCTTTGAACTCCACGAAATCGGGCTTGAACCAAGTGAGAAAAACACACCTGTAGTGCTCTTCCGATCTGACTTGCATCCTCCCCAGTTGCTGTCGGAGTAGGCAACAAGAACTCCCTTATCACCATGAGAAAACCATAAACCATATTCCAATGTCCCGGCCAAGTATCTCACTACTCGTTTTGCAGATGAGTAGTGATCCTTGCTAGGAGAATTCATGTACCTGGATAAATAATTCACTGCATAACATATGTCTGGTCTGGTATGTGTGAGATAAATCAGTTTTCCCACTAGACTTCTGTACAATCTTGGATCATTGAACAGCTCTGAATCGTCATCCCTTTGTCTATCACTCACTCCCATCGGAGTTGGCATTGACTTGCACTGCTTCATGTTCAATTGTTGTAACAAACTTTCCACATAATTCTTCTATTTGACAAAGATCCCATCAGGTCTTTGCGCTACCTCGAGGCCAAGAAAGTAAGTCATAATTCCCAGATCTGACATCTGAAATGACTCCTTCATTTCAACTTTAAACTGATCAATGAGAGAAGTAGAAGAGCTGGTATAAATAATATCATCAACGTATAAGCTTATTAATAGACTATCACCATTCTCTTCTACTTTTCTATACAGGGTGTGCTTAGATTCACTCCTCAAGTAATCATGCTCCCTGAAATGCAGATCAATACGCCCATACCATGCGCGCTGAGCTTGTTTTAATCCATACAAGGCCTTCCTCAGTCGATAGACAAGATGCTCACTCCCTTGGACTTCATATCCCTCGGGCTGGACAACATATACTTCTTGTATCTCGCCATTGAGGAACGCCATCTTGACATCAAAGTGATAGACCGGCCACCCTGCATGAACTGCAAGTGCCAACACAACTCTCACGATCTCCAGGCGAGAAACGGGGGAGAAAATCTCTTCGTAGTCGATGCCAAATTTCTGAGAATACCCCTTGGCCACCAACCTGGCCTTTTGCCTCACTACCTGTCCTTCGACATTGCACTTAGTTTTAAAAATCCACTTGAGACCCACTGCTCGCTTCCCTGTTGGCAATTGGCATAGTTCCCATGTATTATTGCTCACAATTGATGCCATCTTTGCATCCATGGTATCTTTCCACTCCTTGATCTTCACAGCTTCTGAGAACTCCACTGGTTCAGCTACATGCAAAGCAAGTGTGCAGGTACTTTAAATCTCTGCCAGAGATCGAGTCCTCCTTACAGGAGACTCATCTGTTGATGAACATGAATATCTAGAGCCTACACCAGGTGTTGTACTTGTGGGAATTGCCTCAGTACCAACAGTCGCAAAACGTAAGTAAAGTTTGGTTACTGTGCAGGAATAGAAGATGTAAAACAGGAAATGGGATTGCCTACAATGCAAAGCACAGAAGAAGACTAAAAGTCTAAAACATCTAGAAGAAACAAGCTATGATGAACTAAATCATAGACTTCCTTATGGAAAAGCACATTTTCAGCCTAAGCCCCTTCCGCCTAGCTAGTATATCTGTTTAGACAATTAAAAGTGCCTCACAAAAATTATGGTTTGTTCTTTACAAGCAAAAAATATATATATAAAAAAAAACAAACATAAAAAAAAAGCTTCTAATAAAATATTCCAGAAAATATTTATGGATTATAAATGGCAAACATTGAGCTTATAGCCCTGAACATGTATATTATAGTTTTGGAAAAGAAGAATTTTATGATTTATACAAACATCATTCACAAGGTTGAACACATTTAGAATGTAGACTATCTTGAATGCGCAACCAGTGTTCAAGAATTTGGAACATAAATTTGAAAGAAAACAAGCACACTCTTTTTCATGCTAGGGAGCTTAATATGAAAGAGCAGATAAGTTTTATTCATTTTTAAGACCTTGATGCCCCCAAAAAAAATTTTAAAATTAAATTGATTTAGAATATGAGCCACCGTTATTATATGATATTTAATATGGCTTAGATTTAAAAGTTGTCTACGAACTAAGATCATGTGCTTTCATGAATTTAGGTATTAGGGAAATGTAGTAATTTCAGTTTTTGTACTGCATAATTGTGGGATGTAGGACAAAGTACGACCCGAAACCAAATCCAGTGGAAATGCATATCGTTCTGCGATCCAAATTCAATAAATGAAGTCAAGACAGTTGAGATGCATATTGCACAATCTAATTTTAATATTTTTCTTGCTCTATCCTCATTAAGTTTCTATGTTTTTGGTTTCTTTAATTTTTATATTTCTATGATGAATGATATATATATATATATATATGCATTATTATCTTGGAATTTACTCTTTTATGTCTTTTCGAAGGTATTTTGTAGCTTTTTGACATTGACACCTAATTTATCTTTCACCATTTTTATGAACATTTGAAACCTGAATGCATCATTTTGTGTTGCCTTAAGTGTAATCTCGACTGAAATTTGAGTTGTGTTCCATGCTTGATGTCTTTTATGTATCTGAATTAATTTTTCTATGATGCGAGAGGATGCCATCTAATCGTTCCTTGTCTGATGCTTCCAATGAAGAATGGGATGAAATCACCAATCTCTTGATAAAAGAAAACATAAAAGAGATGAACACAAAATTGTTATGGTGAAAACCACGCTCATTTCAAGGCCATCTACTAGTTGATGAAATAATATATACCAAATAGTTATCATAGAACATCCTTTGGGTAAGCCCAGGAATGCTCAATAATCTACACAACAAATCAATTTCAATAGAGCTATTGAAATACACTTGACATGTGAATGTTGCCAAAAAATTATTGATTTTTCTCTATTGGGTCAGTCAAGGTGCAACAAATAGTGTCAATGGAACTGCTATGACACTCAGCTGGGACAATAAGACATCACTTTAATACTGTCTTATGAGCCATATTAAGGCTCCAGAATGAGATGATTCAACTCCCTAGTGCAAATACCAATGTACACGTACCCACTTACTTTAGAAAACAGTTATTTCTATACATTTTTCAAGGTGGATAAGATATCTGTCAATCATATATTAAATTCTTTTCAAGTTAATGCAAGTAAACTATTCCATGATAATTTTGGGTTTTCATCCCATATCCCACCTGTGTTGAGGATGTTGTTCCAAATTGTTAAAACATTTCATCAATGTTGTTATTTTTTATTTGCTACCTATATGCAAGATTCAACATTCTATTTATTTGCTACCTATATGCAAGTTATTCATGATAATTTTGGTTTTTCATCCCATATCCCACCTGTGTTGAGGATGTTGTTCCAAATTGATAGAAGATTTCATCAATGTTGTTACTACCTATATGCAAGGTTCAACATTCTATTTATTTGCTACCTATATGCAAGTAAACTATTCCATGATAATTTTGCTTTTTCATCCCATATCCCACCTGTGTTGAGGATGTTGTTCCAAATTGATAGAAGATTTCATCAATGTTGTTACCACCTATATACAAGGTTCAACATTCTATTTATTTGCTACCTATATGCAAGTTATTCCATGATAATTTTGGTTTGTCATCCATATCCCACTTGTGTTGAGAATGTTGTTCCAAATTGAGAGAAGATTTCATCAATGTTGTTACTACCTATATGCAAGGTTCAAGACTCTATTTATTTGCTACCTATATGCAAGTTATTCCATGATAATTTTGGTTTTTCATCCCATATCCCACCTGTGTTGAGGATGTTGTTCCAAATTGATAGAAGATTTCATCAATGTTGTTACTACCTGTATGCAAGGTTCAACATTCTATTATATGCAAGGTTCAACATTCTATTATAACAATAACACTATTTATCATGATGATGATGAAGAAGAAGAAGATTTAACTTTAATACAAGATATTAGTGATATTAAGTACCTAAATAAGATTGTTTTAAGACTAGTGAGTCAGTAGTGACAAAGTTTGACCCATCCTTCCTAAGATCTATTCCGAATATGACTAGTTAAAAAACATCATTAGATTATAATTCTTAATCTATGTTCCATCTTCATTTCCATTTTCTTTATAATTATATCCATCCAAATCCCACTCTTCGTTGACAACTTCAACTTGAACACAAACGCTTGATCTAGGTTTTAAATAAAATTTTGACCAAAGTTACCTAAAATGTGGTACGATCTGAGTCAAGCAGAGATACAATCCAAAATTACATCCTCGCTGGCTACAAAACTATAAGATTTTAATGCTAAGTTAAAAAGAAAATGTTGTTAGTATGGTAATTACTATTATGGTAACATAATTAGAAATCTTATTTCAAATAACTTTTTGAATACAATTGGCAAAGAATTTTTTTTTTATCAAATTTTATAAATTTATTTCCCCAGACCTCAATTCTAAAATAAGTTATAATACCTACTATATAATAGTTTTTATTTAATATTAGAATTATAATCAGATTCAATGAGTATATGGTTTGAGTTCGGATGGATTTGATTTTTACAATATAGTAGTCATGCTACTTATCAACAAAGATCACCTACACAATCAATTAGGAACGAAAACAAACTACAATTAGTATTAAGGATCTAGATTGCACACTAGTGACCTATATCAAAATTTTTTTTAAAAAAAAGAAAAAAGAAAAATCCAACAGATTATCCAATGAGGCATTATTTATTTATTTATTTATTTATTATTAATATTATTAATAATATTATTATTTTGCGCCTTAAGCTTAGAGAAATGCACAACAAAAGGCCAAATGCATGCACCTTAACAAAAGCACTTCTCCTCAAAGGTACAGAGGAACTACACCCATTTTGCGCCATGCCTTAGCACCAAGGCACCTTAACAACACTAGTTGAAATCTTCGATTAATTTGGAGTTTCCTCTTAACAATATTCTCGACAGTTCTACTACCATTGGTGCTACTTCTTTAGTTACTGCAACATGTACCACACCTAATTCCTTCAAAACAATATTTTATAGGATGATCTTAATTGAAATTTGGCATGCCCATTTTTTCTATTTTTCTTGTGATATTTTCAACAATATACTGTTGGAATTAGGCTGCAATTGCAGCAGACGAGTACTCGGGTGGCATCATAATCTTTTGACTTAGACGAATTGGCAGAGTTACAACAATTGCCAAATCCAAACGTGCTTTACACCTGATTATCTTTTCTCCTTTGAAAGATTAGTGGGTCCTAATTGTTGTTTATAATGCTCAATGTTTAAATCTTCAGCAGCAAAGGATTCTAACGTTTGGCTTCCATCAATATTTCCGTGGGTCATCGTGGGAGACTTCAATGCTATTACCTTCACTGACAAACATAAGGGGTGTACTTTCCATTACTATGGCAGGAAAGCCTATCTTTTTAACAATTTTATTTCTAATAATTCATTAATAGATGTGGGTTTTACTAGTTCAATGTATTCCTGATGCAATGGGCAAAGAGGTCAATCGAGAAGATGGGCCCATCTCAATAGATTCCTGGTAAATTCTTTCTGGCTCTCATGTATTAATAAATCACATCTTAATTATCTTCCTAAGATTTTTTTCGGATCACTCTCCATTGTGCATGAACTTCTCTCATTCCATTTCCACTTCTCAAAAGATTTTTCAGTTTTGAGAATTTTTGGTTAGAGAATGATGATTATATCTCTACTATCATAAATTCTTTATGCATTAACCCCACTCAAATCCTATGCATGGGTGCTAAGACTAGGTTAGGATTCGGCGAAGACTAAATGGATCAATCCACTTGACCTAACATTATAGTTTGGGTGCTCTTCAAAGGTACATTAAAAACTTAGAGGTTAAGATCCAGGCTTTAGAAGTCAATGATCTTAATAGCTCTCTTACAGAACCCCAAAATTGGTGGAAGTCTCCATAATAAATATAGAACTTTACTGAGACAACATCACTGTAGGTGGGTCCAAAGATCTAGATTGAATTGGATTAGTGGTGGGGATATGAACTCCTCATTCTTTCATATTAGTGAGGATTCGTAGACACCAGATTCCCATTTTGAAAATTATGGATGGGGATGGTAATATTGTGACTCAAAAATAGGAAATTGATAACATTCTTATCAATCATTTTTCTAAGCTTTGGGGCATAGAGGATAGTAGAAATTTTAAATATATCTTAAATGCTCTCCCCAATGATCTTCACACCATAAATCCTGCTCAATGTGATTTTTGGACTACTAATATTACTGAAGATAAAATTCACAACATTCTCTTTTCTTTATCCTAGGGGATGTCTCTTGGTCCTGATGGTCTTAATGTTGAATTCTATAAATTCTTTTGGGAGGATTTAGGAGATCATCTATTTTTTTTGTTGTTAAATATTTCTTCGATAATGCTGTGATGCCTAAGGCCTGGGGTAGAACTTCTATTATTTTAATTCACAAAAAAAGAGTACCCTAAATTTTCTTCGGATTTCCACCAATCTCCCTTTGCAATGTTTCTTATATATAACATTGTTACTAAGATTTTGGCCAATCATCTCAAATCGGTTATTGATTTCTTGATTGATTGAGAACAATGTGGCTTTGTTCCTGGTCACTCTCTTATTGACAATATTTTAGCGGTGCATGAAAATTTTCACTCTAACAATCAAGACAAAACCACACCCCCCTAGGATGTTAATTAAAGTTGACATCGAGAAAGCATATGACACTTTAAATTGGGATGTTATTCTTGCCACTTTAGCAAGAATGATTTTTTTTTCCTTATTTGGCTTTCCTACATCAAAGCCTATTTCAATTCCACATCTTTTTTGCTCTTTATCAATGGCTCTCCTACTACTTGGTTCCATCCTTCAAGGGGAGTGAGACAGGGAGACCCTCTTTCTCCCCATTTTTTCATCTTATCCTTAGCTATGCAAAACAACTGAATTTAATCCCTGGTTTTTGTCACAACCTAAGGCATGATTTCAACCACCTCATATATGCTGAAGACCTAATTTTTATTACTTCTGCCACCAAAAAATTTGATAGAAATGTTAAGCTTTGTCAAAATATTTATGCTGATTTGGCAAGCCAAAAACCTAATCAATCCAAATCTGAAATTTACTTCCCAAGTTGGTTTAATAAAATAATTTCATATAGAATTTTCTCTATTATGAACTTTTCTTCTATTGAAACTCCTTTCAGATACATTGGAGTCCCTCACTTCGCAGAAAAAAAATTAGCTAATATGCAATTTATATACATGATTGATAATATTAATGTTGCAGTGGCTAATTGGGACAAGGCTTAAAATCTCTAAGGCTAGCAACATTGTTCTTATTAATAGTATTTTAATGGCCACTCCCATTTACTACCTCTCAGTTTACTCCATTCCTGCTTCTATTTTGAAATAAAATGTCCAAAATAGCTAGAATATTTCTATGGGCTAATAGTGGAAATGGAAGTGGCATCCCCTTAGTCAATTGGAATATTGTTACGATGAATAAAACTTAGGAGGGGGAGGGAAGGGGGGTTGGGTATTTGAAATCTCTTATTGGTTAAACATTCTTTGATGGCCAAGAATCTTTTTAACTATCTTAATGGGCAAAATTATATTTGGGTCGATATTCTCCTCTTGAAATATGGCATGCATAATTTCGAGACTCATCATTCTCCCGCTAACAGCTCAGTTTTCTTCAAAGGGTTGTGCACAATTGCTAACTTTTTAGAGCCCTCTATGTGAATTAATTGTCTCAATCCTTGTGACATCACAGTTTTATACCATCCTTGGATTTTTGAAATTCCCATTGCTTTCAACCATTCTTTTTCAATATGGATCTGGATTTTGAAAATTATTGTATTTATGATTATGTTGATAACTCTGCTTGGAGTACTCTTGCTCTCAATAGGGTTTTTGGTTCAAATTGGGATTCTCCTCTAATTAGTCATGCTAAGATCTTCCCAGAAGAGAATTCTCACTGGGTGTGGTTCCCCAAGACTAAAGACAACAAGATTTCAATTTTTATTTATGACATTTTAAATAGTAACAATACTGAAATTCAACATTGGCATGGGTGGTCCAACATATGGAAGTTGAATGTGGCCCCCAAGGTCAAAACTTTTACCTAGCTCTTAATACAAGGAAAAATCAAAACATATGATTATCTTTATCAGTTGAATTTGGGCCCTCTAGATCCTTGTGTTTTATGTGGTTTGGTTACGAAAACTACAGATCTTTTCAGACAGTGTTCAAAAGGCCAAACAATGTGTATTTTTGTGGAGGAGATGTCAATTTTGAAGATCACTATCTCTAAGCATATATACAATGGAAACTAGCTTAATTTTCAGGATATGGAAAACTCAAGGAAATTTGTTTCCTTGATTGCACCATCTACTTGGTATATTTGGAAGACTAGGTGTGACTTAATTTCCAACAAAAAACCCCCTGACTTCATCTAGATGGCCAAAAATGTTATTGAACATACCAAGGAGTTCATGGTTCATACTAAAAATTATAAAATGCTAAAATATTTTCAAATGAACAGACTGAAACCAGGTGCTTTGGGAGTCTTTGCAGTAGCAGCTTGAAATGAATAGACAAGTAAAGGAGGCGAAGGATTTATGACTGTGGATTCTAATGCTAATATCCTATGTGCAGGGGCTGGAACCATCAACATATCTTGGAGGGTAGAGATGGAGGTTGTTGTCATCATGTCAGCTTTGAAGAAAATTAGAGAATGTAATGGGAGATGCTCTAACATTTACACCAGTTCGAACGAGTTGTGGAAAATGTTCCAAGGCAACAAAGGCATTACTCAGTAGGACTCTTACAATCAAATTGATGAATTTAGACAATGCTTATCGATAATGAATAATCCCAACATTAATCTGATTCATCATTCCTGGAACAACATAGCGGTTGCTCTCGCCAGCTGAATAACACCTAAATGAGTGTATTCTATACGTATATTTATTATACTATTCATATATTAATTGATGAATCAATGCCTTTATTGTGGTTTAATTGGTCTTATTCATGTTACAAGCCTCAAGGATGCCCAGGTGAGCTCAACAACACAAGTGAGAAAGAAATCATCACCAAAAATGACGGCTTAGGGCTAGGGCACTGTAGCAACAATGTAGCAAGCACTATAGGACGAAGGAGTTAGGAAATGGCAAAGTCTCAGATTTTGTTGATGGGCTTTCTAATGGCCGTGAAGACGCCTGTAAAGCGGCTATAGCCCATTACGTAAATTTTGCAAGAAATCCTGAGGCTCTTATGGGTTCCTTCACCCTTTTGGTAGCATTGTTGGAAGCTTCCCATGGCTTGTTACTCCACATTCATCACTTGAGGGAGTTTTATGTTGCTTTGTTTGGTTGTTTTTATTATTTTGAGCATGTATTTTGTTAGCATGAAAAACTAAACCCCAAGGTCACTAAATGTCGATGAACCTTGGTGTGAACTTGTGTAGTTGGATGTTTTGATTCACTTTTATTGCAATTGGTGTTTTTAAGATTCAAGTTTGGTGTATTTTGATGCATTGGTATACATGAGAACTCCGTATGTCATTTTCTAGATTGTACTTGGTGGTGCAACCAACGCCCTTGTACTAGACTCACCTAGCTTGAAAGGGATCCATGTACAAATATGCCATGACCATCGGGTATTCTGTACACCTCCAGACATTAAGGTTGGATCTAGTTTGAGTATCTACCCTAATCAGAGAATTTCCTACTTTTAATGTGATTGTAAGAGGATTTGGTGAGAAGAAATTCCATATCAATACTCGTATTGGATTAGGGGTCAATTACTGTGACCATCGGGTTGACCTATCCTAGGAATCTCTCAGTCCAAACCACCAATTGCATGGTAATCCTAACATCCTTCTCACTTTAGTAGGCCTAGGGGAATCCGCATCAGTGACCATTTTCACCCCTTGATTTTCACCCTCTTTTGCCTCAATTGTAGACACCTTTCTCAAATCCTTTTTATTTCTTTCGTAGCTTAGAGCTCACTTGAATATGTAGGCTAAACAACACACAAAGAGGAGTAAGTGTAGCTTCTTGGGCCCTGGGAATATGACCATCTCATGCTTGAGCGAGCGATATTACTTAACGACCTCGTGCACTTGCGGTTCTTTACATCAATTAAGTTTTTGGCGCCATCGCCACAGAACCACAGGGAATAATCAGAAAAGTTAGAGCTTGTTGATTTATCCATTGTTTTTATTTTATTTTATTTGTCTATTTTATTTTATTTTTTATTTTTGTTGAACATATACTTCCATCTCTTTGCTTTCATTTCATTTTCTTATTTTCTTTTTGAATCTTAATTGTTGGTTTTTAATATTGTTCAAGGTACCCATCTTATGACACATGCAAGTCAAGCAAACTTGACAGAGCCTGACAACAAGATTGAGAGGACCTTGCATCAAAGGTTAAGGGAAGGAACAGAGAGTTCAAGGCAACAAGAAATTCAAGTTGAGTATAGTTAACCTTCAGTTATGGTCGAGCCAAGGACACTTTCAGATTATGGAATTCAGTGTGCAAGCTCCTATGGTGCTGGCAAATAACTTTGAAATTAAAGCAAGCACAATCAGGATGGTTTAGAATTCCATGTAGTTTGATGGGTTACTGATGAAGACTCCCATGCTCACTTATCCCGCTTCCTCCAGATTTGCTTCACCTTCAAGATCAACTCAATCTCAGATGATGCCATCAGATTGAGGTTATTTCCATTCAGCTTGAGAGGAGTAGCTTATAGATGGATCACTTTTTTTGCTCTTGGATCTATCACCACATGGAAAGAGTGGTGAAAAAATTCCTTGCTAGGTACTTCCCACCAAGAAGAGCAGATAGACTGAGGTAAGAGATTTTAGCCTTCAGGCAGAGAGACTCCGTGACACTCTTTGAGGCACATGAAAGATTCAAGGATCTCCTAAGCAAGTGTCCTCATCGTGTTTTCTCCTTATGGATAAGAGTACAAATGCTATGTAATGAACTGATTATGCAACCAGACAGCTCATTAACGCTGCAGCAGGGTGCCCCTTGAGCAACAAATACCATAAAGATGTTAAAAAACTGATTGAGGACATGGCAAATAATGAATGCCATTGGAGTACTCTCCAGAAACAACTAAGGGTAGTGGGATTTATGAGGTAAATGACTATACTGCGCTAGCAGCAAAGGTTGAAGCCTTGACCAAGAGGTTTGATCAGTTTATGATTTTATCGAGTTCAAATTCTGGAGCTGTCCTATCTTGTAAGACATGTGGTGCGGGGCATGTAATGACACAGTCTCTAATTTTGTTGCTTTAGTGGCTCCAATGGAGACAGTTGACTACGTTAGCAGAGGACCAAGAGGGCCAGGAAATACCTATGGTAATACATATAACCCAGGGTGGAGGAACCACCCGAATTGTTTATGGAAAAACAATAGCAAAAACCTCTGCCACCTCAAGGAAATCAATATCAACCAGTCCAGCAACATGAGAAAAAGTATACTACTGAAGATGTTCTAGCAAAGTTCACGATCAACACGGAGGCAAAGTTTTAAAACATAAACACCCAATTTGATGAAGTCGCCACAGTGCTGAGGAATGTCTAAGCTTCGATCCAAGCACTTGAGAACCAAGTAGGGTAACTTGCTAGAGCAAATTCTGAATGTTCACTAGGTAGCCTGCCGAGTAACACCAAAAATAACCCAAGAGAACAATTGAAATCTATCACTCTTAGGAGTGGAAAGTAAGTAGAGGCAAAGACTGATAAGGGCCCAAGTGCCAAGAGTGATAGGGTAGCCATTTAGGAAGATCCTAAACCGAATGAATAAGTGGTTGAAAAGAGTGGAAAAAAGCAGAATGAAGCATGTCCTTAATCACTAACTTCAAGGGTTCCTGAATACAAACCTTCTATTCTTTATCCAACTAGGTTTAAGAAAGATAAGGAATATGCTCAATTCAAAAAGTTCCTTAACGTTTTCAAGCAATTGCATATAAACATCCCTCTTGTTAAAGCCTTGCCACAAATACCCAAGTATGCAAAATTCATGAAAGACCTCCTCATGAATAAGAGGAAGTTAGAGGACATAAAGACAATCACTCTCTTTGGGAATTGTTCAGCTGTAATTCAGAAGAAACTGGCAAAGAAGGTGACTAATTATGATAGTTTTATCATCTCGTGTGTAATTGGGGAAGGGATGCAAAAGAAAGCTATCGCAGATTTAGGGGTCAGTATAAACGTAATGCCGTACAAATTTTTCCTGAAACTGGGGCTAGAAGATCTGAGGTCCACGAGGATGACCCTACAATTAGCCAATTATTCAGTGAGGAACCGCTGAGAGGTTGTCGAAGACATTCTCGTAAGAGTGGATGAACTCATCATCCTAGTAGATTTCATAATTCTTGATGTAGACGATGATGTTGAAGTCCTTTTTATCCTCGGGTGCCCATTCCTCGACACTTTGGGTGCCCTTATCTATGTCAAGAGAGAAAAAATGACATTGAGTGTAGGGGAGGAACAAGTGGTTTTCACTCTCCCAGAGGCCATGAAATACACATTGGATCATGATGACACTTTATATTTTACTGATAAAACTAATTTAATCATGATTGTGTGCAGGAGATGTTAGTCTTGAACCCTTTGGATGACTACTTAGAGGGTGTGGATGACAAAGGAGGCAACGAAAAAGCTTCTACTCCTCCTACATTGCCACAAGTGAACCATGTGGAGATAAATTCATTGCCTTGTAGTAAGAAAAAGAAAAACTTGAACAAAATGTGGTGGAAAGCAAATGAAAAGTTAAAGAAAAGCATGAATATTGCTCTGTTGCCACCCCGGGAGGTAGACCGGTTATACTTTGAGGATCGAGATGAATTCAAAATTTTTTCATGCCTTTCTATGAACTTTCCATGTGGCAACATACCCAAGAAGAATGGAGGTAACTCTCATCCATTTGTCCCACCTTGAAGGTAAGAATGATGGTACATCAAGCTAATGATGTTAAATAAGCCCTTCTTGGGAGGTAATTCAAGTTTTTATTCCCTTCATTCTCTTATTTTCGTTTTATTGTGTGTTTAGTTGTTTGTGTATCTTTGTTTGCTCTCTCTTATTGTGTGTTCTTGCTCATGCTCTTCTTCTTTGTGTGTAATCTATCAAACTTGTGCTTAGTTGCATGTGGTGTATCTTCTTCCTTGCTTAGGGTTTTATGCATGCTTAGTTGCATGTGGTTGTTATTTCATGCATACATGGAGCTTTCAATAGTTCTTCTTCAATTTGGTACTTGTTTGATGAGTTTTCACGCCTTAATTAAAGTGGAAATGATGGTACTATGCTCTTTTGTTTGTTGCATGGTTGCTGTGAGTGTTTTGAGAGTTT